>NC_033649.1:315482-318983 GCF_001601855.1 Plasmodium reichenowi | reverse complement strand
AATAAAAATAACATAATTTTATAAAAAAAAAAAAAAAAAAAAAAAAAAAAAAAAAAAAAAAAAAAAAAAAAAAAAAAAAACATGTAATTTTTAAAAAAAAAATACTAAATTAAAAAAAAAAAAAAAAAAAAAAAAAAAAAAAACATGTAATTTTTAAATAACAAAGTACTAATGTGAATAAACAGAAAAAATAAAATAAAAAATGCTCCTGAACATTTTCGTGGTATTGGTACATATTAACCTTCTATTATGCGCACAAATAAAAAATGTTCCTAAACAAAAAAATATACATTGTTATGTTTTAGCATATGCAAAAAAAAATATATATCCATGTAAAACCAAAGTATTGAAAAAAAATAATTATTTATCTATAAAAAATGGTAAAAGTAAAAAATATGGTTGTAATGAATTGTTTTGTGAAAAAGATGATGAACTAGCTGAAGACAAAGATAATAAAATTCACGATGAAAAGAAGCATAATAAGACAAACGACAAAATGAATGATAACATATATGAAACGTTTGATGAATATTTTAATAAAAGAGCAGAAGAAAATTATACCAAACTCGAAGGAGAAAAATTAAAAATTTTAAAAGAAAATATGCACACAAACAAAGATGAAATACGAAACGTTTTAAAACAAACATATAAAAATGAATACAATAAATTAATTAAGGAAGATCAAGAAGATGAAGAAGTTAGTCAAGCTGTTTATGAGAATATTAAAATTACTTTTCTTATGAAAGAAAATATTAACAATTTTTTATTTACACAATATAGTTATATGATTAATAAATTGAAAGAAAAATCAGTGATTCTCAAAAATTTAAAAAAATTTTATAACCAAAATGTAAATCCAGGGGGAGATTCAGTTCATCAAAATGAGGATGCAACTAAAGCAAATAATGTAACCGATAAAGATAATAGAACCCACATAGATGATTCCAATCAAAATAATAATATAAATTATCATGAGAACATACATAACAACAACTATATAAATAATCATGAAGAAACTCTTTTGAAAGATCAACTAAATAATATAAGGAACCCATTTTACCATAACAAATTTGTTGATAAATATTACCCAAACAATAATTCAAAATACAACGAAGAAAATAAATCCAAGGATCATATAAAAAATATTATTGAGAATGTGAGTTTTTTTAAACCAGAACAAAATTACGAACAAACAAAAAATTGTAGAACATTTAGTGATCATATATTTGCTAATGTAAAAATTAAAGGTGAACATATATTAAAAAATTTGAGAAAAGGAAATGAACAAGACAAAAATAATAATAATAATAATAATAATAATAATAATAATAAATTTACACAAGATGATATTATCACTAATGATAATGAAGGAGAAGAAAGTACCTCATTGTTTTTAAAAAATAATGTTTGCCCCTTACAATTATTAAAAGATAATGTTAAAACATTTTTAAATTATAAAAAAGAAAATATTATAAAAAGTAATATACATGAAGATTTATTATATGGTCGAGTTAAAGTTCACTGGTTTCCTAAATTTATGAAAAGAGTTATAACAAAAATTCCAGATTATATTAAAGTTAGTGATATTATTATAGAAGTAAGAAATGGTATTATACCATTTGTTTTTGATGATCTCTTTGCTTTAAATATATTTGATATACACACAAATAAACCTCGTATTATTGTATATACCAATTCAGATAAATCATCTATTAAAGCAAATGAAGAATGGGGTAATTATTATCGAAGAAAATTATTTTGGTCTGATAAAAATTTTAATAAAAATATTAATAAAAAATATATTAATCAAATGAAAAAAAGTGCAGTCATTTTTCTTGATGCAAAAAATGGTAAAAAAGAAATTATTGTTTTAAAAAAATTAATTAATAGATTATGTCATTATATTATTGAAAAAAAAAAAAAAAAAGGAATACATAATTATAAAGTTAAATGTATTTTTATTGGTTTACCAAATGTTGGGAAATCTGCACTTATTAATAGAATCCTAGAAATTAAAAAAGCAAAATCTTATGATAACCCAGGTCTAACAACCAATATACAAATGTATTCAAATAAAAAATATGAACTTATAGATACACCAGGAATATTAGCTCAAAATCTATATAAAATAAGAGAAAAAAAATTTAATAAAAATAATATCATATTAGATCATATTTATAATCATAATTCAAATAATCATTCTATAGATAATGTTGTAAATATCAAAAATTATAATAACTATATGCATGTAGAAAATAATATCTATCTTTTAGCTTTATGTAATCACATATCACCAAAAATGTATGATGTTTATAATATTGCTGAAACATTAATGCAAAATATATATGATGCATATCAATATGATAATGATTATGTAGATTTACAAAAAATTATCAAACGATATCAAATAAATTTTAACGAATGTCTAAACTCTCAAGGAAACTTCTCACCATATCATTTTATACAAAAATTAGCAAGAGATAAATGTCATAATGATATTAACCAAGCAGCCATGAGATTAGTAACTGATTTCAGAAAAAATTATCTAGGAAGAACTACCTTAAATTATCCACTCTATTTTAATAAAAAATCTATAACACTCAAACAATCCAAAAATTTCGAAAACCAAAAATCAGACAAATATATAGGATGGTAAAAATAATCAAATCAAATGATATACAATATTTACAAATTAGGATCTATTCAAAATACATTCCTAATATGTGCACATACACAAAAACAAATAATTATATATATATATTTATATTTATATATATGTGTGTTTGTGCTAATCTTTTTTTTTTCTTTTTCGTTTAATTTCTTTGGTTTTTTTTTTTTTTTTTTTTGTGTATCAATGTAGAATTTGAAAATTTTTTTATAAAAAATTTTAATAAGTTTATTATATATAAATAATACACATATATATATATATATATATATATATATATATATACACCTTAATTAAAAATATAAAATAAATTAACTTTTTAAATTGAATTAATTATATATATATATATATATATATATATATTTTTTTTTTATTTATGTATCATTCATTTCATTTTATAATTAGCAAGGTGGATTATTTTAAATATTTACAAATGTAAAACTATTTCCTGTACAAATCATATTTTTTTTTTTTTTTTTTTTTTTTTTTCATATAGCTATATTCCAACTAGCCAATAATTAACAAAATTAAATAATGACATAATAAATTTCATATTCTCATAAAAAAAAAAAAAATATAAATAAAAATATAAAAATACACAAATACATATATATATTTACATATTTTTTTATCAGCCGTCGGCTATACTAAAATTATTCTCTGTATCATCTTCTGGTATTTTAATTCCTGGCCACCTAAGGAATGAAATAAGAAAAAATAATAAAATGAAACAAATAAATAAATATATACATCTATATATATATATATATATATATATATATATATATATTTCATGCACACCCCCTTTTTTATTTTTATTTTTTTTTTTTTTT
>NC_033649.1:313588-315108 GCF_001601855.1 Plasmodium reichenowi | reverse complement strand
TTTTTTTATTTTTTTTTTTTTTTTTTCTATCATGGTGGAGATCAAATAAAAATGCAAATATATACACACTAAAATACGGTTCCATAAAAACCTTTCAGAATTTATATTTTCTTACTTGGTTAACTTTAGACAATCAGTGAATAATTCTATTTCTTGAGATACATCATACGATGCACTATCTTGTACTATACGCAAATAGCTTAACCTATCTTCTATCAATTTTTTTATGGTGTGTAAATATCCTGATTTAGCTAACTTGTGTCTATGGTTTTGAATTAAGGCCAGAAAAAGTTCTGCTGTTGTTTCTCCATATTGTATACCCGTTTCATCAATATTTTTATTATTAACAAGAGCAACAAGTCCTTTCATAATATCATTTTTTATAAAAATATCAAATGTAATTTTATTTTGGTGAATTAAATGTTTTAAAAGGAGAGCAGACTTTTCTTGGTACTTAAAAATATTTGTTTGCATTCCATATACTAAAAAACCTACACCTCCATAATCTATAAATTTATTTTCTCCTTGGTCATGATGTCGTATTAAAGCTGATATAGCAGTGATTAATTTTTTATCAATAATAGTCTTTTGTGATTCTTGTAATTTTATTAATAACGTTTTTAAAGCATTCTTTTTAAAAACAGAATCTTGTAATTCTGGATTATTTGATAAGGCTAAGGATAAAATCTGAAGAACTGATTCTAAAATGTGATTATTAGAATTATCTAATAATTTTAATAGTGGGTCTATAGCTTTAATTTTATCTAAATTACGAGCGACCTCAGGATATTCATCTACTAATCTTTCAACAATTTTAGCTGATGCTAAAATTATTCCTTCATCTTTATTTTCGAAGTTACGAACGGCTTCATTTATAGCTTCATATGGATCTTCTACTTGACTTAAGGCATCTTTTATAGCCCCTTGTAAAAATTCAATGTCTTCTTTGCTTAAACGTTTATTTGTATCAATAGTCCCGTCTATGATGCATAACAATGTTAAATCAAAAAAAGAAATGTATAAAATAAGAAATATATACCTACATATATATATATATATATATATATATATATATATATATATACAGTACGAATGTACGATTATCATATTTTTAAAAACATATCCTTCTTTATATATAGATTATATAATTTTTTCAAAACATGTTCACATAATTTTAAATGTCTATATAATAAAAATTACCTGCATATTTCGTAGACCACTTAAGAAGCCCTGGCCAATTTATGTTTACCATATTTATGTTCTATATGAATAAAAATAAAATTATATTTATTACATATATATATAAAAACATTAAAAAAAAAAAAAAAAAAAAAAAAAAAGGAGAACCAATACACATATATTATCTATGTGTAATTTGGTCCTACAAATATATACACATAAAAATATATATATATATATATATATATATTTATTTATTTTATTTGCTCAACACTAAAAATATATACATATATATATATATATATATATATATATATAATATATACATATTTCAAATATAA
>NC_033649.1:310226-313488 GCF_001601855.1 Plasmodium reichenowi | reverse complement strand
TAAAAATTAAAAAAAAAAAAAAAAAAAATTATTAATAAAAAAAAAAATTTAAATAAAAAATATAATATAAAAATTATTTTTTTTTTTTTATATTTTTTTTTTTTTTTTTTTCTTTCGGAATAGTCATTTTTATAGTTCAAATGTTATAATTATATATATATATATATATATACCCAAAAACCATAAATAACAGTATGTTTAATAATATATATTATTTTATGTAGAATTTTTTTATTTTTTTATTTTTTTCTTTCTTTCTTTCCTTTTATAATTTATTGTACAATTTAAAAATTAATAAATAAATAATTATAATATATTTATATGGATTTAATATATATATATGTATAAATATATTCCCATTTATTTGTTTTTTCTCTTTTTATTTTATTTTTGAAACTTTTACATTTAAAATATTAAGATAATTTTTTTTTTTTTTTTTTTTTTTTTTTATAATAATAAATATATTATATTATATATAATAAATATATATTTATATATATAATGTCATTTGTTTTAGTACGTTATAATAAATATATATATGGAGAGAATATTTTTACATTTTCTTTATACAAAAATTAATTCTATATTTGAATATATGGTATACATGAAATGAAACAAAATAACTTTAAAATATATTTTAAAATTTCAAATGATAGAGAAATCCGTTGAATGTATTATTATTATTATAAAAATGTGAACATAAATAAATAATAAATATATAATGTATATTTTATATATAAATGTTTATGGATTTATATATATTATATATATATATATATATATATATATATATATTATATATATGTTTATATATTTTCTTTTTTTTTCCAACGTAGATATATTCATATGTTTTGCTTTATATTAATTTGTGTTCCATAAAACATCCATCCACTGGCATTTGAATTATATGAAACGAAAATTATTATATATATATATATATATATATATATATATATATATATATTATAACATTTTTTAAAAGAGATGAGTACACTTTTTTTTAAATGTGATATGGTTCAACTTTTGTTCCATAAGGTTATATATAATTAAAATACAAACTTATAAAAATGAAATAAAATAAAATATTTAAAGCAACATGTGTATTGCATAGAAAAAATAAGTGGCGTCTTTTTTTCCCTGTGGAAGCGTTCATACGCCTAACCAAAGAAAAATTCTGAACGTTCAGAAAAAAAAATATATTAAAAAATTAAAACTTAAAAATTGAAAAGGTACATATATATGTATATATATATATATATATATATATATTTATTTATTTATATTTATATACATATATTCATATGTGTCATTTATTTTTATGCCGAATTAACCAATTATATGTCGAACTAAAAGATAAAAGAAAAAGTCTTATTTTGTTTAATTTTCAAAAAATATTTAAAGCAGGAAAAAAAAAAAAAGGTTACTATTTATTTTTATTTAACTCTTGAAACAATTATAGTAAGGCATGTTTATTTTATTTTTTTTTTTTAAATTCACCTTACTTGTTCATGCGATTTTAAGGTTGTAAATATAATTGCATTAAAAATAAAAATAAAAATAAAAACATATATATATATATATATATATATATATATATATATATATATATTTATAAAACACCAAAGGGAACTTATTTTTATACACACATATGTGTATATTATAAATATCTAATTTTTATTTGATTTTATAAAAATAATAAAAAAATAAAATGTCTACATGTTAATTTTCCACATTATTAAAAAAGTGCATTGTATAATATATCTTTATTTATTATATATATGTTTATTTTGTATATAAACCTCTTATTGGGTTTATTTTTTCTTACACAAAAATATATATATATATATATATATATATGTATATATATATCTTGTGTTGTTTTATAAAAACATGAATATTTAATATATGTATATTTGTCATTTTATATGATTAACTATTTATTATATTTCTTGAAGGGTACATACCATTATTTTTAAAAAAATCAATCTGATAAAATATATACATATATATATATATATATATTTTTTTTTTTTTTTTTTTTTCTTTTTATTTATTCCACCTGTTGTTCACCATGAGACATAAAATTTCCGAAAACGAGATTATAAACAAAATAGATTCGATAAATTTAAAAGAAGTTAAAGACGCCTCCGCCTGTATGAATAATTATACAAACTTCATTTCAATAAAACTTAAGAAAAATAGAGAAGGTATAATTCATTCTATACAAAGGATAAAACACTTAGAAGGGGTGACGAAAAAGTTAAATAAAGAATTATCAGAAGGAAATAAAGAATTAGAAAAGTTGGAGAAAAATATAAAAGAATTAGAAGAAACAAATAATACTTTAGAAAATGATATAAAAGTAGAAATGAATAAAGGAAATTTATATAAAAGTAGATTAGCTCTTTTAAAAAAAAACAAAGTACGAATTTCTAAAGCTCAAGAAATAGTTGATAAAGATATAATATATATGAAGTCTAGGATTAATATAATGCGTGAAAATGCAGATAAAAATAATCAAAAATATGATAAAATTGTTAGTCAGAAGGATAAAATGCATCAAGAAATGGAAAAGTTCAAAAAGGACAGAAAAAATTTACAACTTAATTTAAAAAATACAAGAAAAAATCATGAATTGCTGAAAAATAAAATGCAAAATTTGGTATTAACCATGAAAAAGACAACAGCTGATGATAAGCGCTTCCAATATTAAATAGAAATAAATGCAATAATATATACATATAAATATATAAATAAATAAATATATATATATATATATATATATATGTGTACTCTTTTAATATGCCTGTTTTATTTTATTTTATTAAAAATTATTATAAACTATTTTCTTTATAAAGACTTAAACATAAAAAATTGTTAACAAATATTTAATTATGAGGAGCATGTGTGTTCATTACATGGGGGGAAAAATAAAAAATTTATTTCATACACAAAAAAAAAAAAATTAGTGTTAACAAATTTTTAACACTTCATAATATACCATATATATATCAAACAGCTTTACCAGTTATTGAAATAATTAATTTTAACAACAATCATATTTTATTTTTTTATCTTTTTCCTGAAGTAAAAAGTCCTTATTTCACCTTACGAGAAAAAACATTTCCACAAAAATATATGAACACGCATTTTGTTTATAGCATTAAATTTAAGGGAATAAGGGACTAGATCAAGAAAAGAAAAGAAAAGAAAAAAGAAAGAAGAAAGAAAGAAAGAAAAAAAAAAAAAAAAAAAAAAAAAA
>NC_033649.1:308877-310126 GCF_001601855.1 Plasmodium reichenowi | reverse complement strand
TCGAGCTTACAAACTTATCTATATAGTTAAACAAATACGAATCGGCTACATAAGGCTTTAATATATATGAGGGCGTATTATTTGTGTTTGATGTATAATGTACATATATTTTATTAATAGTATCATAATTAATATTGATATGATACTTGACAAGTAATTTAATAATATTAGTAATTATAGAAATATTTTTTCTGGTAGTGTGATCAACGTCTTCAAATTTATTTTCTTCAATATTTTGATCAACACTATTAGGATTAGTATCTTTTGATTTTTTGATAGGTGAAGAAATCCATATATAACCATTCATTCCTAATATAATTTGAACATTACAAGGGAAAACAAAAATATGTTTTTTTTGATTATGTATTAAAGTTTGTGGGACAATAATTAAAACACCGTTCGATAATTTCCCATAAATAGATGATCTGGTATGTAGAATAATAGTACCATCTGTTGATATTCTTTGAATTTCACATGCAATAATATCATCAGGTTTATAAATATGTATCATGTTTATAACATCATTATATAATCTAATTCTTTGACTGAATATACTTATATTAGTTTGAGATATAGAAAGAAAAGCTCTACAATAAGAACCTATCTCTACAATCCATTTATCATTACTTATGTCTTTAATTTTACCAACTAATAAATCTCCAACAGAACCTGTATACTTTCCTTTTAAAGGTTCTACATATATTAATTTATTAATGTAATTCACTCTACCTAAAATACACGCATGAAACATATCATCTTCTTCATATAAACCACCGCCTTTTAAAAAACGATCTTTATCATTCTTATCTAAAACACATTCTCCTGGTAACACAAGCTTCTTTTTGTTGGGACATTGTATATCCCGATTCTTATGTAAACTACTTTTTGTATGCTTAATAGTTTCTAGAGAAATTATCTTGTTAGTAATTTCTCCTATTTCGCAAACTTCTTTATCATACGGCGTGGTGATAAGGATATCCATCATAAAAATAAAAAAAAATAAAAATATATATATATATATATATATGTATATATGTTTGTGTTTAATTGAATTATTGGAATAAATATTTTCTTTTCTTTTCTTTTCTTTTTCTTTTTCTTTTCTTTTTCTTTTTCTTTTCTTTTCTTTTCTTTTCTTTTTTTTTTTTTTTTTTTTTTTTTTTTTTTTTATAACCACATTTTTATTTTATTTTTTTAAATTTAATTTCTTTAAAAAAAAAAAAATTAAAAAAAATTAAAATAAAAAAAA
>NC_033649.1:304012-308777 GCF_001601855.1 Plasmodium reichenowi | reverse complement strand
TTTATAATATATATATATATTTATTTATTTTATATATTTATTTTTGGTTATGAGCATGCGTACATCTGAGAGTAGTAATAATATTTATTGTAAGAATGAATGCTCGAAGTATGTTTATGGAAAATTGTATGAACTGATTAAAGATTTGAATAACTATAATGTACAATGTTATATTAATAATGAGAAGAAAATAAATTTATATGAAGATTTTAAATATAAGAAAAAGAAAAAAATTGAATTTATGTCCATCGTAGATTATTATGGAGGGTTGAAAAATAATGAATATGAGTTTTTTATAATTCCTATTATATTTAATAAACATAATGAAATATTATATATGGGTGTATCTATATTTTTTAAAAATAAATTTTTTGAAGAATATAAAACGAATAATTATAATTACATCGAACTATTTATATATAATGTAAAGAATGAAGAAACAAATAATAATTTTTATCCTCATATGGATATTATTCAAGAAAAGAAAAAAAATACTTTTTTAAATTTTCTTATAAATCTAGATGATTTAAACAAACATCATAGACAAACAAATAATCATATTGAAAAAAAGAATACATGTTCTGATAAAAATATTTATAATAATGATGATGATGATGTATATAATGTATGTACTAAGAAAAACTTATATAGTTATGATAATATAATAAATGTATGTAATGAACAAATATGTGATAAAAAAATTTGTGATGAACACATATATGATAATGATAAAATTAACAAACTGGTTCCTAATACGAATAGTACATGTACACATAATATTTCTAATTATCTACATAACGAAAAAATAAGTGGGGATTATAAGAAGATACAATTGCCCATCAAAATTGATGATCACTATATTTTATGTAGTGATGGGGTGGTAAAACTAAAGAATGAAGAAAATGCAGAATTTATTAATGATACAAAGAAAAAATCAATTTCATCAATGTATCAGACATTTACATATAGTAATACTACTATACAAGGAACAACGAGAAAAAGCGGGATCGAAAAAAATAATAATGATAATATTTATAAGGGTCTTGTTACTACAGATAACCACCATGTCGTGAGGAAAGAAGAGACCATTAATAAATATCAAAACTATAATTATTCATATACTAAAAATGAATTAAATAGGGTTTATGAAAATGTTCGTAATAAAGAAAATGATAAGAAAGATGATGGGTCTTGTGGGCCTTCTTTAGTGAAATATAATGAGGAGATATATCATGCTAACATTTCTATACAAAGAAAGGAGATGACTGTGGGGAGGTTGGAAGAGAAAAAAATGGGAGATATCTCAGGGGGGGTTAACAAAAGCATCAATGTTGATGATAATAAAAAGAACAATGTTGATGGTAATAAAAAGAACAATGTTGATGATAATAAAAAGAACAATGTTGATGGTAATATAAACGACCATGTTGATGGTAATCAAAACGACCATGTTGATGGTAATCAAAACGACCATGTTGATGGTAATCAAAACGATCATGTTGATGATAATAAAAAGAACAATGTGACCAATTCGGTAAACACTTATTGTTCATATAAATATAGTGCTAGTTGCGCTAAGGAGAAGGTGGAATGCAAGAATTATTTAAGTGAAGATATAAAAATAAGGAGCCCCCCCCAAAAAAAAGATGAGGAAAATGTAAAGATAAATAATATGTTCAAATGTGGTTCTTATAGCTTTAAAGGAAATAGGACTTATAACGAAGATAGAGTGATTATTATTGAGGACATGAATAATTTTTTAAAAGAAGAATACGATATATTAACAAAAAAAGAAAAAAATGAATATGAATTAATTGATGAAGAATATTTAAATATAATTAATAATATAAAAGATATGGAAACACCATCTTATATTTATTGTGCTATATATGATGGTCATAATGGTGATAATGCTGTAAATATAGTACAGAAATTATTACATATACATATGTATTATTATTTTATAAACGGAAATGGTTTAGAAAATTCTTTAAAATATTCATTTGAAGAAACAGATAATTATTTATGTAAAAATATTATAAATATAAAAGAAGAAAATCATTCTAATTATTCCAGTGGTACTACAGCATGTGTCAGCGTTATATTTAAAAACATGTTATATGTTGCCAATATAGGTGATAGTAGATGTATCATAAGTAAAAATGGTAGAGCTATAGTTCTTACAGTAGATCATAGGGCTAGTATTAATAAAAAAGAAGAAGATCGAATTTTAAAATCAGGAGGAATTTTAGATGATGAAGGATATTTAGGTGGTTGTTTAGGAGTATGTCGAGGATTTGGTTCTTTTCATAAAAAAACAAAAGAAAAATTAAAAGGTCTCATATGTGAACCTGATATATTTCATATTAAATTAACAGACGATGATGAATTCTTAATTATTTGTTGTGATGGTATTTTTGATGTTATAACATCACAAGAAGCTGTTAACACAGTTAAAAATTCTTTAATACAATCAAGAGATGCTAATACAGCTGCACAAGCTTTATGTCAACTAGCTTATAAAAAAAAATCATTGGATAATTTATCTGTCCTTGTGGTTATATTTCAAAACCCGGATAAGAATAATAAGGTCTCTTCAATAAATGAATCTTCTGGAATATACTCAGGTCAAGCTGGACGCGTTCGCCGACGGTAAAAAAAAAAAAAAAAAAAAAAAAAAAAAAGATACAGATGGGAATATAATATATTATACATATTTTACATTTTATACATATTGTACATTTTATACATATTATGTATATATTTATTTGATGATACAATTTAATGCTTACATTTATTATAATTAACTTTTATTTTATTATTTTTTTATCACGCAGAATCAAGTTTTCTGCTTTGAAGGATTTAATAAATCAATAGAATGAAGACGCTTATGAAGAGCAAGATGAAAGAAAGCTCCAAAAAAAAAAAAAAAAAAAAAAGGAGAGAAAGAAAAAATATAATATAATTATACTATATATATAAACATATAAACATATGGATTATATATTTATTTCAAATCTATACACATATTCTTAATAATATATTCTCATATTTATATTATTCTGTATTTCATTCTTTTTTAAATAATTTTAATTATTATATCATATAATTATTTTTACCTTTAATTCGTTTTGCCTTATATATATAAATATATATATATTTATATATATATTTATATATATTTTATTTTTATATTTTTATAATTTTTTTTTTTTTTTTTTTTTTTTTTTTGTGAACATTTTGTAACAATCATGTAAATAAATTTTTTGAAAAAAATAAAATGCAATTACTACAATTATATTTTTTTTAAATATATAACATATTTATTATTTAATATGTCAACATAGATATATATATAATATATATATATAATATTTATATATTCATTTTTTTTTTTATTCTTATTTATGAATAAACAAGCTTCACATAAGATCCATTAGCTCAGTGGTTAGAGCGTCGGTCTTATGTACCGAAGGTCGTGGGTTCGAAACCCACATGGATCATATAAAATAAGAAAAAAAATGATTAATATAATAAAAGTAGATTTGTATATTATTATTTATAAATAAAATATTAAAATTTAAGTATATATAAATTATTAATAAATTGTATTAAAGAAAAAAATTAGATATATTTTATATATAAAATAATATTATATCATATTATTGTTTATTAAATATATAAAGAAGCAGTGCATATTTTCTTATTTAATTATGAATCTTTTAATATATTAATAAATATTATATGTACTTATTTTATAATTAAAAAGGAAAATATAAATTCTATAAATTTCAAATGTATATATATATATATATATATATATATATTAAAAATAAAATATATAAATAAATAAATATATATTATATATATTTATATATATGGTTTAATTCCTTATTTTATGTTTTATTGAATTCATTTATTTTGTGCATATGCTTATTTTTATATATACAGATATTATAAGTAATAATAATATATATTATTTTTTCTCATAATTTTATTTTTATATTCTTTATATAATATATATTTTTTTCTATATATATATTTTATTATATATTACATTATTTTTTTTTATTTCTTATAAAATAAATTTATTTTTTTTTTTTAATTCGACAGCGGCAGGATTCGAACCTGCGCAGGCAAAGCCTACCAGATTTCTAGTCTGACTCCTTAACCACTCGGACACACTGTCTCAATCTTTTCTTCTTTTGTTATAAGGTGCACATATTTTGAAATATTAAAAAGAAACAAAACAAAAAAAATTTAAAGTATACATATATATATATATATATATATATTATATATACATGTAATATTTTAAATATATAGTATGTATATATAATATGAAGAAATATATCTTAATATAGAATAGAATAATATATAATATTATTATGCATATATTTTATGTTCCAATTTTTCTTTTTTCTTTTTCTTTTTTTTTTTCATAACAGTATGTTTTATTAATATTCAGCTTATAAATATTAATAAGGTAGCTGGTCATACATATATATTATTTATATTTTATTTATTTAATAATATATATATATATATATATATATATATATAATATATATATATAAATGTTCTTTTATTTATTTATTTTTTTTTTCTATATTTATGTGATAAATTAAAAAAAAAGGGGAAAATATATATATATATATATATATATATATATATATATTATAATAATACCTTTTTCCTTTTTTTTTATTTATTTTTTCCATATTATAAATATTAATACTTCAATAAAAAAAAAAAAAAAAAAAAA
>NC_033649.1:302305-303912 GCF_001601855.1 Plasmodium reichenowi | reverse complement strand
GTATTTTTAAATTATAAAAAGATATTGTGAATAATATAAAAAATGTTATAGAATATAAATAATATGAATATCTTTAAACATATAATAAAAATATGTTCGTTATTCCATAAGCATGTATTTATTAGGTTGTAATATATAAATAAATAAATATATATATATATATATATATATATATATATATATATATATTTATTTATTTATTTGAATGAATGAATAAGATGCAAATTATATTATATAAAACAATATAGAAAGAGAAAGAAAATGCCCGTAAATACAAAAAGTACAAAAGTTCATCTTATACCTAATAATTACAATACTAAGAAAACAATGAATATTTCTTTTATTGCTTGAGGAAAAAATTAAACAACATAAATATAAATATAAATATATATATAAATATAAATATATATATAAATATAAATATATATATAAATATATATATATATATATATATACACACACATATATATATATTTATATTTATATATACCCTTTTATAAATAATAATAATGTTATTTAAAATAAGAACCATGTAGAAATATAAGGACAGACTTACTTTTTTTTATTTTAATTTTATTTAGTTTAATTTTATTCCGTTTAGATTAAATTTTTTTTTTTTTTTTTTTTTGAATCCATGATTGTTTACAAAAATTATGTATAAGAAATGTTTCATTTTATATCCTATCTTTTTTCCCTCTTTATATATTTATATTATTAAGAATGATCATTTGAACTCAGAACAAAGGTAACATAAAAATAAATGAAAAAAATAAAGAAAAAAATAAAGAAAAAAATAAAGAAAAAAATAAAAAAAAAACCATAAAACTTACATAATTCTACATATATTTTTTATCCATTTTGTTATTCTCCATTTTATAGTTCATTTTCAAGAATAATAGCAGAATACCGTGATACAAAAAAAAATGAATTTTTTTTGGGGGAATCTATTTTAGGTGCTACATCCTCAAGAAGCACTTCTCTTAACAAAGAACAGAATAAAAACACAAATATTATTATAGATAAAAATGAACAAGGTTACGATGAACATATTGTAATTAATCCAAATATCAATCCAGCTGTTTCCATAAACACTGTATTCAATTACAATAAAGAAAATAAGGAAAAAAATATCTTTTCCTTCTCCGAATTTCCAAAGGAATTTAATATACTTGATGTTGTTTGGCCATACATGAAACAACCTAAAGAAGTTTTTAAAAAATCATCTGTAATCTCTTTTTTAATGGACCATTATTTTAGACATGAACTATATATTTTAGAAAGTAGAAATACAATGAAACCAAGAAGGAGAACATATGAAGCTCCATGTTTTCAATATGATGATTTTGAATTAGAAAGAGATTTTTTTTTTTTAGAAGAGTGTGATGAAGATCATCAATTTTTTAATAAATACAAAAGTTATTTTTTTTCTTTGAATGTACTAGATCATTGTAAAAGTTTAAGGACTAAGAAGCAGAAATGTAATGATATGAAAGATGATGAAGTGAGCAATATGGATGGAGATGATGTGAGCAATATGGATGGATATGGGGTGAGCAATATGGATGGATATGGGGTGAGCAATATGGATGGAGATGATGTAAGCAATA
>NC_033649.1:299190-302205 GCF_001601855.1 Plasmodium reichenowi | reverse complement strand
GATAATGTGAACCATAGAAATAATTATTATAATGATAAAAAGAATAATCCAGGTGATATAAAAACTAATAATAGTATGCGTGAGGAAAAAAAAATAGAGCAAGTAGACAGGAAGAGTGAAAACAAGAACGATTTAACTACATATAATAAAAAAAGAATAGAAGAATATTATGACAGTATAATTTCTTATTTTTTCGGATTAATAATATTATATCATAATAAAAAACAAACGAATTTAAATTATTACACAAAATTTTTAACATTAGATAAATATAAGAATATGTATAATAGTTTAAATAATGATATATCTAAAATATATGAAAAATCATTATTATTTTCATATGAAGAGTTTTGTATAATACAGAAAAAAGATATAAAACCTCATGATTTGAGAGGTAATATAAAATATTATTATTTCTTTAATCGTATTGTTAGCACATCTTTATATTTGTTACATGAAATATTACAAAAATTAGATGGAAAGATCTATACCTTTCAGAAATTACCGTTAAAGATACAGAACCATTTAATTAATCTTCCAGATATAAGAATTAAGGAAATTAAAAAACGTATGAGACACAAGAAGAAAAAAAATCAAAATTCTCTTTTAGAAAGTAGTAATTATAAAGATTTATATTATATATCTAGTGAATATTATGATTATGTTAGTAAGTGTTTAATATGGTCTAATTATTATTTTTTTAATTATATGTCTAAAACTATAGTATATAGTGTTAAAAAAAGAAGCTATGAATATATAGAAAAAGAAAAATCCAAAATAAATTTATTCTTAGAATATGCACATAATGATATTATAGAATATATAAAAGACATAACATATTATTTTAAATTAATTGTTAATAAAATAGAATCAAAAAGTTTATTCTCTGAACCTGTAATGTTATGCTTTCAACTGTTTTTTGATCATTATTTATATTTACTCAAAAATATATTATCTATACTTTTAATACATATAGAAAAACCAGTTACAAGAAAATCAAGCAGGGATCTAAAAAACATATTTAACTGTATAAAAGATCAAGAAAATATAACCAAAAATATTTTAGATGAATTCCATTCCAAAAATAAAATTAGATATAATCCAACCGAATTCCTTATATATAAATTTTTTTCAAGTATACAATATAAACAAAATATAGCACATAAATATATAATACAAAGTAATAATAATATTATATCCTTGATGTTAAAAATTTTTAATTATTTTCATATACTTGTTATCGCATTAATCTTTTATCTAAACCTTCATTCTATGTATACTCTATTTATTGATTTAGATATTGATGATACTTTAAAGTTTCAGCATGATCAGGAGTTCTTAAATTATTTTAAAAGATATCAGGATTTTAATAATCAACTCTTTGATTCCTTCCGTTCCGACGACAGATGACATCTCGATAAAATAAATATAATAAAAAATGAAATAGAAATATTACATCTGCATATATATATATATATATATATATATAAATATAATTATATAAATGTGATTATATAAATGTGATTATATAAATGTGATTATATAAATGTGATTATATAAATGTGATTATATAAATGTAATTATATAATTTTTCGAAAAAAAAATAAAATAAACCACGTGTACAAATTTATAATGTGTATACACACATATATAGATTTGCTTTTATTTTCCTAGTAAATTACCTTTTTTTTTTTTTTTTTTTGTTTGCTAATAAAAATATTATATATATATATATATGTATATATATAGATATTCCTATTTTTGTTATTTTTAATTTTTTTTTAATATTATAAAACTATCATTTTTTTTTAAATGTCTTATATAATTTTTTCGTGTGTATATATATGTTAATAATATGTATATATATATATATATATATATATATATATATATATATATATATATTTATTTATTTATTCATTTATTTATTTATTTATTATACATATATATGAATGTGCTTACAAAAGCACATATTTTTTTTAGAACTTTAAAAAACAAATTAAAATTTTTAAATAGTTATTATAAATTTTTTAATGCACAATTTAACTATAGTGCTAAATAAGGGAATAAAATATAAAAATATAATATTAACATTATATATGAAAATAAATATTTTATTCCAAATATTTATTTAATACTTGAGCTTCTACATAAAAAAATAAAACAAAAAAAATTAATATATCTATTTAATTTCCTAGCTTTATTTTAATTCTTCATGTGAATATATTTTCTTTTTTCTTTTTTAAACTTTAAAAATTGACTAAATGGAAGAGGAAGAAAATATTCCTGTAATAATTTTAGACCCAGGTTCATGGTTACATTTGAATTATACACACACATAAAACTAAATATGTGTATTATGTCATTAAATTTTTTTTTTTTTTTTTGTTCATGTCTAGGAAAATAAAAATTGGTTTCGCCAAGGACGATTTTCCTAACGATGAAATTCCTTGTGTATATATTGAGTATACATATATATATATATATATATATATATTGTATTGAAAAAATATATACAAATGATCTGATTGTAAAAATATTATTATATATGACAACTTTCTTTTTTTTTGTAGAAAAATTAGTGATAAATCAAAAGACATAAAAGTAATAAAAAAGGGATTACCTTAAAAAATATAACATATATCATATACATATTTATATATTTATCTATTTTCTTATTTACATATTTTTATATTTACATATTTTCATATTTACATATATACATATTTATGTTTGTATTTAGTTTGGTATTGAAGCTGTTGAAGATTACATGAAAATTAGATATAACCATACAAAATCTCATATGATAAAAGAAAACGACTTTGGCCATAAAGAAGGTTATACAAAAAAAAGAAAGAAGATATATATATATATATATATAAATATACATATATATAAATATACATATATATATCATATTTAATATATATTATTTAATTTAATCGTTTAGGGATGAGTAATTTGGTTAATGTTAAGATGACATTTGCCGACCCTCGACATCCGTTAAGCAATAAT
>NC_033649.1:296040-299090 GCF_001601855.1 Plasmodium reichenowi | reverse complement strand
AAAAAAAAATAGTACCATAATTATACATATATATATTTTATGTGTAGAAATTAAATATAAATACCGACAAGTATAACATTTTAATAGTTATCCCAGAGCGTGTAGAAAAATTATTTTTATCCAATATTTTAAGATGGGCATTTAAAATTCATCATTTCTTGTCTATATCATTTATTTATAATTCGCTAGCAGCAACATATTATTACGGAATAAAAACAGGTTTTTAATATAAAAATAAATTATACCATAAATAAATAAATATATAAATATATATATAAATATATATATATATATAAATATATATATATATATATATATATATTTTTTATTTTATTCATTTATATATTTCCTTTTTATCTTGTTTTTCAAAAGCCCTTGTAGTCGATATAGGCGAAAGCGGCAGTAGGGTCACGCCCGTTGCCGAAAATCATGGAGTGTTTTTTGACTTCATCAAAAATAATGAAATTAGTGGATACTTAATAAGTAAATATATTTCTAACTTTGTTAAAATTGATGAAAGCTATATTGATTATATTCTTATTCAGGATTATAAAGAAATGAATAGCTATGTTAGTCTTGATGTTGATAAAAATATAAAAATATATAGTGAATGTAACGGTCTGATGAAACCATATAAAATACCCTACACTAATATTTATATAGATCCTAAAAGTGAAATATTAAGTCATGAAATTTTTTTCCAACCAGAATTTTTGGCTCATATGCCAGGCAATTTCTTTAAACAAAATATTATATCATTAAGTCAACTAATTTTTGAAGCTGTTTCTTCTTGCCCTATAGATTTAAGAAAACAATTCTTTGATAATATTATTTTAATAGGAGGTGTTTCCAATTGTATTAATTTTAGTCAAAGATTAAAAAAAGAATTATTACACATACTCAAGGAAAAAAATTACAGTGAAAATACAAATATAAATATTAAAAAATTAACCATGTCGCATATTTCCTCTTACTTAGGAGGCACGAAATATAGTAAAATACTCTACCATAATAAAAATAAATGGGTAACTAGCCACGAATATCATGCTTCAAATAAAAATCAAATAATACAAAAGCTTTTAATGTGGGCTAATATTTTATAACATAAAAATAAAAAAAAATAAAAAAATTACCTTATAAAGAAATAAACAATAATATATATATATATATATATATATATATAATATATCACTCTTATTTGGTTTTTTCTAATAATATACATAAATATATAAATATATAAATATATATATATATATTTTTTATTTTTATATATTTTATTTTTTTTTATGAACAAGTCATATTGTTTAGGTAAAAATTACATATTGTACAGGCAAACGTACACATTTAATAATTTCCCATTCTTATGTTTAATATTATTATTACTCCTGTTAAAATATAATATATCATTTTGTAATAACACTTAAATTATACCTTTATAATTCCTAATATATTATATAAAAGGTGAGAGATGGGTGGGGAAAAAATATGCAAGGTGTATACAAAAAAAATTAAATAAATAAATAAATAAAATATGGAGACTTGTTTATATAATCGTATACACATATGAAAATGTATAAAAAAATGCATTCATATCTTCACATATATATATATATATATATATATGTGAATATAAAATTTTTTACATATTTCTTCTTAGAGGAAGAAGATAGAATCACTTTTGTAAAACTTGTTCAAATTGTTTGTCTTCAAATTTAGATTTAAATTATATTTCTTCATAATATCAATATAATATTTATATTTTCGTTGTTGTAAGTGTTTGTCTTTTTTATTTTTTAAAACATCGATTTGATGATATTTGGAAGAAAAGTTTGTTTTATTTTCCAAGGGTAGTTTTTGTTTAAATATGTAGGCAAGTTTTCTATTGATGGCTTCTGAACCATCTGGTAGGATTAAATTGTTATATTCATTTAATTCAGGTTTGATGTATCCAAATTCTTCTAATACTTGATAAATTTTATTATAGTCAATATTTTTATTTAGATCTGTTTCTTTTATTTTATAATCGTCGCTATTATTATCATCACTGGTATGATCATGATTATCATAAGAGTTTGATAAAGATGTATCTTGGTTATTTTCTTTTTTTAATATATAACCATCATTAGGATAGTCATCAGAATTATTGTCTGTATCATTACAAAGTTTCTTTTTCGTAAGAACATTGTTATTTTCCAAATGGTTCTCATTAAGATGATTTTGATTTTTATTATCATGAATTTGTAATTGTTTATCTTTATTTTGTTCGTGATTTAACATATAGAGGAGTAATTTTTTATCTTGTTTATTATTAATATATTTATTTAATAAATCAACATAAGTTTTTGAGAAGTCATAATATTTTTGGATATAGACCATAAAATTGGTATGTAACTTCGTATGGCTTTTACAAACCATATGTGCTTGTAATGATTTAACACATTTGGCATATTTAAAACAATAGATACATATATTTTCTTCATATATTTTCTTTCCAATTGTTAATAGGATTTTTTTCACATTCGTTACGTATTTTAAATCAGGAATATAAAATGTATAAGTATCATTCATATGTTTTATATTTTCTTCTATGGAATTAAAAATACGATTATCAAAAAAACAGACAGCTGGATTATCATATTTAATATTTTTTGTTAAAAGTACATTTTCTTTTGTAGCGTATTTTATATTGTTATTATTTGAGGAGGATGAAACATTTGAATGATTGTTATGTTCATTGGTATGATTATTCGATTTGGTCACATTATTATTATTATTATTAATATTATTAAAATTAGTGATATTTTTTTCCTTTTTTTTTTTATTACTTTCATTACGTTTTTTATGACTTAAATGGCTACCTTGATTTTCTCTTTTGTCTTTCTTTTGATTTTCTTGATCTTCATTTTTTTTTAAATTTTTTAATTTTTCATTAAAAACAAACTCATTTACTGAATGTAGATTTAATAATTTTCTTTTCAAATTATATTTATGCCATTCGGATTTAAAATGATAACGAAAGAAGGAATAATTATATATTTGTATATTACATG
>NC_033649.1:289430-293440 GCF_001601855.1 Plasmodium reichenowi | reverse complement strand
ATATATATATATATATATATAATACAATATATTTATATATATATATAATACAATATATTTATAATTTATTTATTTTTATTATTATTTTTTTTTTTTCTCCCGTTTGATTAAAAAAAAAATTAAAAACGTATAAATAATTATATATATGATATATAAGCATTTACATGTACAACATATACATTCATAAATACATAAAAATATATATATATATATATATATGTATATAATATACATTGTTCGTATATTAATTTAAGTGTGTATAAATACCTAGATTTTTATATTTCTTTGTATAATATATATATATATATATATATATATATATATATGTATATATATATATATTTCCATGATGAGCAAGAACGAAGAGATCCTATCAAAGGCAACGCCAAATTTTATTTACAAATTTTTTACAGAACCCAATTCTCAAGAATCCTTAAAATGGTTAAATGGAGAAATCAATTTAATATGCTTTAGTCAAATGAATGCAGGAGCAAACCAGACTTTTTTAAAAGTCATAGATGGCTCGATCCCACCTCAGTATTATGCTATAGTACATTTAGGGATTGAAGAAAATAATAGTACAATATCTTATGTAAAGAAAATAATAAGTATTGAAAATTTTTCTATAACAAATTATTATGGTAAATTATTTATTTTAGCAAAAAAAGTTACAGTATATTTAAATATTGATCATTTCGATATTGAAGATTTATTTAAGAAGTATCATTTACAAAGTATATCTTATTTTTTATTAAATTCGAATAATGAAAATAATTCAAGAGAGAACTACTCCCGAATAGTAAATGATTCTAATAATAATGTGAATAATGTGAATAATGTGAATAATGTGAACAATGTGAACAATGTGAACAATGTGAATAATGTGAACAATGTGAATAATGTGAACAGTATGAACAGTATGAATAATAGTACATGTAATGCTGGAAGTAGTAATGGGGGTGCTGGTGGATATAATAATAGAGATGATAATAAATTAAGAGAGAATTATACACATTCAAATGATGATAACATTAATCATACCAATATAAAGGATAATTACTACCACTCAAGGGATAATAATAATTATTATAATAATAATAATATTAGTAGTAGAGGTGAACAATGGGAACAAGTCAGAGATAATTATAAATCCAATGAATATTTTAATAATAATGGGAAAGCATATAACCCTAATGTATATAACAGACAAAACAATGAACACATTATGAAAGAAAATAATAACAAAAATTTTACGACACCAATTCATATGAATGAAGATAATAGAATAGATAAAAAACAAAATTACATGGACAATAATAATAATAATAATAATAATAATATAGATAAACCAAATAGAGGAAAGTTTCTTTATAAAGAGAACCCTAATATACCTAATTATACAAATGTAGATAATTATGAAAGTAAAAATAATTTACATAAACCTTTTTCTATGCAAAAAAGTGCTAATGCTTATAAAGGACCTTCTGAATATAATAGAAATAATATGTGTTATGAAAATAATTCTCCAGGTAATGAAGCCTATAATAAAAATAGTAGAGCCTATATTAATAAAAATAATTACGACAATAATAATAATAATAATAATAATAATAGTAATAGTAATAGTAATAATTATTATTATCATCATCATATTAATAATATCAATACAAATTCGAGACACGCTACTAATAACCAACCATATGATTATAATAACCATAATAGAGATTATGATAATAAAAATGTAAATAAATATTCTGATGGTATAAAAGATAATTCCTGTTATAATAAAAATGAGGAATCATCAAAAATGTATATGAATTCGAATTGTGTGCCTCATACCACAAGTATTGTAAAATTGAATCGATGTGACGAATCATTACATGAGAGATATTTTTCTATAGATAATAATAATAATAATAATGTGAATAATATGAGTAATAATATGAGTAATAATATGAGTAATAATAATAATAGTGTGATTATGGCACATCCAGGCGGGAACTATAATCATGAAAACGATCCAAATAGCCTTCATAATTACAATAATCATAATAACTATCCTACCTATGATAGACATGTGAATCCATCAAACAATCATCAACATTACAATAATAAAGATGAATATACGTACACAAGTAATGATGAGGGTCATCTTAAAATAAGAAAAGAGGATATGGGAAGTAACCAAGAGTCAAGAGATTATAATTATGATGAGAATAGTATGGATAATATAATGAAAAAAAATGAAAAAATATTAAAAGATAAAACATTAAATAGAAATAACAGGAAAATTACTCCTTATCAAAATAATGCTGTTATAAAAATGAATGATGGTATTTTAATGCAGATAAATAAATTATCTCAGTATTCGTCAAAATGGATTATTAAGGCGAGAGTACAATCAAAAGATAATATTAGAAGATATACATCTGGAAGTAAAGAAGGGAAAGTTTTTAACATTGAATTGTGTGATGAAGATGGAGAAATTAAAGCGAATTTTTTTGGAAAAGCTGTTGATAAATGGTTTGATTTTATAGAAGTTGGTAAAATATATAAAATTAGTAAAGGTATGATAAAGGTAGCAAATAAAAAATTTAATACATTAAATCATGACTATGAAATTACATTAGATGAAAATTCTTTAATCGAAATATTAGATGAAGAAAATGAAAATATCCCAAAATATAATTATAATTTCATATCTATAGATAATATTAAAAATATGAATATTGGTTCATTTGTTGATATTATAGCTGTAGTATTAAATTATCAAGAAAAAATGCAAATATTTGTAAAGAAAACAGGACAATATAAAGATAAAAGAGATGTCACCTTAATAGATGAAAGTTTTGATACTATACAAGTAACATTATGGGAAAAAAATGCAACGATTATTGATGAAATGAATTTAAGAGATAATTGTATTGTATGCTTTAAATATTTAAAAATAGGAGAATGGCAAGGAAAAAAATTAGAATCACATGCACGTACCAAAATTGAAATTAATCCTGATAATATAGAAAAAGCATATATTTTAAAAAATTGGTGGATTCATAATAAAAAAATTATATGTAATTCAATAAACTTAAGTTCCAATTATATTAATATTGATACACAAAAAACTATACAAGAAATTAAAAAAAATGTAAATCTAGCAAATGAAGAAACATTATCTGGTAAAGGTATCATGTTTACTACATATGGTTTTATAGATCAAATATATAATAACATGCCTGTTTATTCAGCTTGCCCAGATTGTAATAAAAAAATGATAAGTAATTCTGTTGATGAAAACGAATATGAACCTTCTTCAAATCTATTAGAAGAAACTATGTATTGTGCAAAATGTAATAAAAATAATATACCTGTCTATAATTATTATATTAACTTAAAAATAACAGATAGTACAGATTCTATAAGAGCTTCAGCGTTTGCTAATTGTGCCAAAATTATTATGAACGGATTGTCAGCTGAGGAATATATGAAATTAAGACAAGAATATATAATGCAAGAAAATATAGAAAACTTTGATATTATCGAGAAAATCAAATTAAATGAATTCTTTTTTCGTATAAAAGTATATATGACATCTCATATGGACGAGCTGAAAAAAAATTACACAATAATAGATATTGCACCTGTTGGAAAGCTTTTGATAGATAATTGTAGGTACCTAATCAAATCTATAAAAAATCTAACCTCTAAAAGGGACACAGATCACGACGAATGACACCACAAATATGAGTATGACGTGTATATAAATAGATATATATATATATATATATATTATAGATAGATTTATATTTATTTATATACCTTTGCGTGTGTATGCGCTTATATATATTTTTTCTATAATTAATCATTTTTATAACCCGATGATATGTATATTATGTGTACAATAAATATGATAAAATATGTTATCATATGAATCATATATATATTATCTATATCTGTATATTATTTTTAGTACGAAGCTTAGAAGAAAATAAAAGAAAAAAGGAAAAAAAAAA
>NC_033649.1:286156-289330 GCF_001601855.1 Plasmodium reichenowi | reverse complement strand
AAAAAAAAAAAAAAAAAAAATGACTCACTAAAAATATGATATAAATGAAAAAAAAAAGAAATATATATATTAATATGTACATATATATATATTATGATTTATTTGAGGACCATGTGCTACTTAAAAGTAAAACTTATATGTTTGAATATGATAAATCTTGAAATATAAATATATTTTATACATAATAGTAATTTAAGTATATATATATATATATATATATATATATATTTATATTTATATTTATATATATATATACTTTTTCTTTTTGTTTTTTCCATGTGCACCTAGAAAGGATGTTTTTATAACAAATTAACAAGTGGATAAAAAAATGAACATTATCATACATATATATAAATACATATATACATACATATATATACATATATAATATATATATCATTTGTTTTTAAGAAAAAAACATTTTAAAAATTACATATAAAAGTCTACTATTAATATAATAATATTCTCTATATATAATAATATATAATATTCATATAATAAAAATGAATTAAAAGCATGTATACTAGGTGTGTGCCTCATTCGTATTAAATGATATAATTATATATATATATATATTAAATATATATTATATATATTTTTTCTTAAAAAAAAAAATAAAATAAACAAGTAAAATAATATTTTTCTTATACCATGTATTTAAAAAATAAAATCAAAAAATAAGTTACACAATTTACACCCACATAAATACACATCAAATATTATATATATATATATATATATATATGATATATACCATACTGAGAAATTTTATTATTTTCTTTTTCTTTTTATTCCTGTATTAACCTTAGAATTATAAATACTTGTTACATATATAATTGTGATTATTTCTTTTTTTTTTTTTTTTTTTTTATATATATATATATATATATATTGTGTGAAATATGCTTGATATTATTAGAAAATATATTTACTTTGAAATATTATTACTTCTTTTTTTTTTAAACTATAAGATACATATAAGCATATATGTTAACATAGCAGTAGTAACATACTTAACGGCTTTAGCTGTTATATATTTGATATTTAAATTTCGATATGGAAATTATAGGATAAGAGGACCAATCAATTATAACTTGAAGGGGAAGCATGTGTGTATTATAGGTTTGTATAAATAAAATATATCAATAAGACCTTCAAACAGAACATTCAAAAATATATATATATATATATATATATACATACATACATATGTATATATATATTTTTTTTTTTTTTTTTTTTTTTTTTTTTTAAAGGAGGGTCGGAGGGACTCGGGTTTTCCCTAGCCAAGAGGATAATAAAGGAAAAACCAAAAACGATCACACTTATGTCCAGAAATGTAGAGAAACTAAAAGATGCAAAGAAGCTTATTTTAAGTGAAATGAAAAAAGAAAAGCCAAACTTGAATATCAAGATAAATATTATTAGATGTGATTTAAGTGTAAAGGCATCTATAAAAGAGGCTTTTGATAATGTATTAATTAATAATAGTTTAGATAAAGAAGAAGATGAAGAAAATTATAATATTGCTTACCGCACAAGATCGCGAATGCAAAAAATGGAAAGGAGTGATATAGATATTTGTGATATAAATGATATAGATGTTCTTATATGTAATGCTGCTTATGTAAGTACAGAAGAAAATAATAAACTTCAGATGTATGATTTAATATATACAATTAATACAAATATTTATGGTAATATTGATATTATATCAAAAGCTATTATTCATATGAAAAGAAAAAAAACAGGATTAATATTATTTATAAATACTGAAGGAGCTCTATATCCTATATATGGTTATTCTTTTTATCTTATGAGTAAATCATCTATGTGGATATATACACATATATTAGATCAAGAACTTAAATATTATAATATACATATAGCCAATGCATTCCTACCATCTATTGAAACTCCAGGATTTATACAAGAAAATTTAAAAAAACCAGAAGTTACCAGAAAAATTGAAAAGTTAACAAATACAATAAATTCAGATTATGCAGCAGATAAAATTATTAATAAATTAAAACAAGGAAGAAAATTTATAACCCTACGATTTAATGGATATATGTTATCAATTCTACATTCTGGTTATAGAAATCCTGAATCCTATTTTGATTATCTTATATATGTATCATTTAGTAATCTCTTCATATTCATATCTTCCCTTTATAAATTATATATTGAGTATATCATAAAAAAAAAATTCCACTCCATTCTTTATAATTAATACTAAAATGTATACATATATATATATATATATATATATATATATATATGTGTGTGTGTGTGTATTTATGATGTTTTCCTTTTAAGTATATGTACAAGTTTATACACTATTTATCAGTTGTATTGTTATATAATATTTTATATTTTATATGTATATATTTTTTTATTTATTATTATTATTTTTTTTTTTCTCATATTGTTCTATTTTAATATCTGTACATAATAAAGATCCATTTTTCATCATTTTCTTTTTTATGCATCACCACATTTAAGTTAGTACAAACATGTATTTATATACTCTTAAATCATTTTTAACATATTAATATATATATATATATATATATATATATATTATTTATACATATTTCATTTTTTAATTCATTATATTTTTCATATGTTATATATATACACCTGATAAAGCTATAACATTATTTTTTTACCGTATGACATATATTTCACATATATATATATATATATATATATATATATATATATATATATGTATGTACATACACATATATAATATTTTTTTCATAACACAAATAACAATGATTAACAAATTGTGAATCAACCTTTTATTTTTTTCATTATGCATAATTTTATAAAAGCATAGAAATAAAAAGGATAATATCTAATATGTGATAATTTATATATAATCCCTAAAAAATAAAAAATTAGACACATATAAGTAAATACTAATCATTATTATAATTATAATAAATATTACTATTATTATTATTTTATTCATATTTTATATTTTTTTACACATTTTTAATTTGTACATATATTTGTACATATATTTGTACATATATTTGTACATATATTTGTATATATATTTGTACATATATTTATGGGTATTTTTTTTTTTTTTTTTTTTTTTTTTTTTTTTTTTGTTTTTTTTGTCTTTTATTTACATATTTATTTTTATTTTTAAATTGAAAA
>NC_033649.1:285168-285956 GCF_001601855.1 Plasmodium reichenowi | reverse complement strand
TATTAAAAAAGATATATAACTTTGAATTTGTTTAAAAAGAGTTATCATAAAAAACATATATAGTAAATAAAAATAAATTTTATTTTCAAAATAATAAATAGGAAGAATTTAAAAAAAAGAAAAAAAAAAAAAAGAAAAAAGAAAGGAAAATAAAATAAAATAATATAATATAAAATAAAATAATATAAAATAAAATAATATAAAATAAAATAAAATAAGGGAAAAGGTTTGTACATTTTAATTTTATCTAATTTAAAAAATAAACAATTCCTTTTATTTCTTCCATTTTATTTTTTTATTTCATTTTCATTAATTATTTGTGTAATTATATATCAATTTTTTGGCTTTAACTTATCTGATATCCACTTTTTTGCAAAGGAAAAAGTCGAAGTAGTATTCGTATCACTTTCATTATTATTTTCAGTTGAATTATCTGCACAATGAAATTGTTGTTGGTTAATATTATCATTTTTAAATATGTGATCATTAGATATGTTTGTATTGTCCTTATAGATTTTATTTTTTATATTATGATTATTGTTTAAATCATTTTGTGTAACATTTTTATAAGGATCACATGAATAGTTCATATTAATATTGTTATCCAATTTGGCACTATTATTTGTAACACCATTGTGTTCTCTATTTGAAATATTTTGATTTTCTGATATAGGCTTTGAAGAGGATTTGGGTGGTGGAGGTGGAATAGGTATATTACATGAATTTTTATTTTCTAAATTATTAACAATCTTTTGTGTGTGTGGCATAGGTGGTTCAGGAATAATTTT
>NC_033649.1:275934-285057 GCF_001601855.1 Plasmodium reichenowi | reverse complement strand
TAATTTTTTTTCATCTTTGGAAATAGTTCCTTTATTATTAGCACTTTTTTCATTATTCCAATTTTGGTTTTTCATACTTTTGGCTTGGGTATTTGAGGTCTCATTTTCTCGACCCTTGATATTATTATATGTATTATTCATACTATTCATAGAAAATATATTTTCATTGATATTCCCTTTCGTTTCATATACATTTTTTTTTTGTTTTACATTAGTTTGAGTGTTAGGTAAGTTCAATTCTATTGTATTAAATTCTTCAATTAATTCAACTTGTCTAGGTGTTAATTTTTCGGGTATTTTCAAACTAAATTTTATGATTAAATCTCCATTATTATGAGAATCTACTTTACATGGGCCTTTTCCTTTTAATATTTTTTCAGAATTTGGATATGTTTTAGGTTTAATCAGAAGATCCATATCACCATTTAAAGTTGGTACAGTAACTAGACCACCTAATAAACACTGTTTAATTGTTAAAGGTACATCAACATAAATATTATCATCAACCCATTTAAAGATTTTATGGGGTTCAATATTTATTGTAACAAATAAATGACCACTTTTTCCTCCTCTATATCCAGAATGACCTTGATTTGGAATTCTCATTTGCATTCCCTTTTTTATTCCTGGAGGTATATCTAATGTTATATTTTTTGTTTGAAATTTGACACCGCTACCTGAGCAATGTTTACAAGGGTTATTTATAATTTGTCCATTACCTGAACAATTTCTACATGGCACTCCAATTATTATAGGTCCCCTTTCCATACGTTGAATACCTGAACCGTTACAAACTTTACATATAGTTAAATTAGTACCTGGTTTTTTACCAGATCCATTACAATTATTACATGATACTTTTACATTTAATCTAATATTTTTTTCACACCCTTTAATAGCCTCCATAAATTTTAATGTTATTTCACTTTGTATATCTTCACCTCTTGTTGAAGTATTTTTATTTCCTCCAGCCATATTTGTAAACATTTCTGCAAAATCTGTAAACATAAAAGATGCATCTCCAAATCCTGAAAAAGCTCCTTCAAAATTAGATGAATGATTTTGATAATTTGAATCATCAGTCATTCCTGTTTTGTCATAAAACTCTTTCTTTTTAGGATCTGATAATAATTCATATGCTGCAGTAATACTAGCCATTTTTTGCTTTGCATCTGGAGATGGATTAATATCTGGATGATATTTTTTGGCTAGTAAACGAAATTGCTTTTTTATATCATTTGTTGTTGCATTTCTAGATAAACCTAAAACTGTGTAAGGATCTTGATTTAAACATTTTCTTGAAGTATTTATATTTCTTTTATAATAAAACAATAATTTGTTTTTATCATATCTCGTTACTAAACATCCATTCTTTTCTTTTATTGATTGTGTGAAAAATGACCTTTCAAAAAGCAAATGCTCACTACATACCTTTCTTCTTAATATTCTTAAAGCTAACATTATATAATCATTTGAAGAAAAAATTAAAATATAGATATATGGTGTATAAGAAAAGGTTAGGACTATATATATATATATATATATATATATAAATATATATATGTATATTTTACTTTTTTTTTTATAAATTAACAAATGAAGCTATAATAGAAGAAGAATCAAGGTAGGATAAAATATCTCAAAATTTTTAATTTAAGGGGGAAAAAAAGAAAAGAAACTAAAAAGGGTTATCCTTTACATAAAAAATAAAAATAAAATAAAAATATATATAAATATGTAGATCTTTATATATATATATATATATTTATTTATTTATATATATATTTACATGCTTATATAAAAAATACATTTGCATAAAATATAATTTTATTTATTTATATATAATTTTTTATAACATTTATCATTTCACAAGCAAAAGTAAGATGCTGTGTAAATTTTATCATATTTTATTATTTATAAAGATTATAATGTGAAGAAGAATTCATCGCATTATTTTTTTTTTTTTTCAACGTGTAAATGTATAAATTATTTTTAAACACATATTGACATAAAATGATAATTTTATAATTTATAGATTCATATATATATATATATATATATATTATGAAGTATTTATAAAATATATAATAGTTAGTATTTAAATATATGTACATATGTACTATTACATATTATATATTGTAAATAAATATTTAAAGGTCAATTTATATAATTTTTTAATATAATTTATAAATATATATAAAAAATTATAACATAGAAAAAAATGTTCTTCATAAATTTTTTAATAACCCATATTTAGTACCTTTTTATATGATGATAATAAATATATATTATATATGCATATAATAATTTATATATATTAATTAGGTGTCAAAAAATAAAAATATATATATATATATATATAATAATATAATATTATACATATATATTTTTTGTGCTGGTATAGAATGATCACAAGTTTATATATATTATATATTACTTATATTATTATGGGCTCTCCGAATAAATAAATAAATATATATATATATATATATATATATATATATATATAATATATATATTATGATCATATATGATTTAATAACAACATGTTTGAAATATTGTCATATATTTTTTTTTGACTAAAAAAAAAAAAAAAAAAAAAAAAAAAGTGCTTTTATATTCTTCCTTCTTTATATGTAAAAGAGCATATTTTTTATATAATTTATTTTTTTACCTATTTGTCATTCTTCTTATTGTACAAAAATATTATAATATATATATATATATATATATATATATATATTATTTTTTTTATATTGAAAAATTATTTTGTTTTGTTGTTTATTTTTTTTTGGAATGTCAAAATATAATAAATCTAGTTGAATATATTCTATTATTTTTGTTTTTTATGAAAAGTTCATATTATTTTATATAAAAGGATATAGAGAATATAATTGTATGTACATATATATATATATATATATATATATATTTGAAGGAATGACAAACATTAGATAATAACATATTTATATTATATACAGGTTCTTAAATACATAACAGGAAACGTATTTATTATAATATATATATATATATATTTATTTATTTATTTATTTATTTATTTTTTATTTTTTTTTTTGTCCGATTGAGGTTTCCAAATTGTATGCTCCATGGAAATTTTGCCTGCTGGCTATTCTGATTTTCGGAAGAGAGAATATTGGAACAATTTTTTTCGTATAATAGATAATAAAAATTTTGAGTGGTATGGAAGTTATGAGGATATAAAAAGTATTGTGTACAAATGTATAAGGAAAAGATTAAATTATAGTAATGATAAGAATGAGGATGAGATAAGTTCATGTGCTGTAAATAAAAATTGTTTATTTATTAATACAGGTTGTGGTAATTCCAATATAAGCAATGAATTTTATGAAGATGGATTTAAAAATATTATTAATATTGATTATTCAGAAGTTGTTCTTGAAAATATGAGAAAGAAATATGGAAAAAAAATGAAATTTATTAATATTGATTTAAATAACATAGAAGAATTTGATAAGTTTTTAAAAAATATAGATTATCAATGGGAAAACGAAAATAATAATAATATTAACAATGTTGGCAATATTGACAATATTAACAATGTTGACAATAATAATAATATTACAACTCATGATGAAATCAATATCGAAGAAACAAACCATTATCATAATGTTGGTTGTGAAAAAAAAACAGAAAAAAAAAATCATATATTTTATAAACAATATGATTATAAAATATTTTTTGATAAAGCCTTTCTAGATTCGTATTTATCTTGTGAAAAAAATGAAGAAGATATTTGTAAAAAGAATGCACAAAATTATTTTTCTCATATTTTTAAATATATGAAAATAGGAGATTTATTTTTAATAGTTACTTTATGTCAATATTATATAATTAAAGAAATAATTAGAAATATATATAATGAAAATGTCAAATTAGAGATTTTTCCATATTTAATAAAACAACATACAAATGAATTTACATTACATCCATTCCTTTTTGCATTTTATAAAACTTCAAAGAAGAAAAAAAATGATTATTCTGCTCAATTTATAAATATACATAATAATGATATTAAAGAAATATCTATATGGAAAATACCACAAGAAATTAAAAAAATAAGAGAAAATATAAATATTAATATATTTAAAAAAGGAAAACGTATTATATTAGATATATATAATCAAAATACAAATCTATGTGATTATAATATTATTGTATATGATTCAAAATTAGAACAAAAAACAATCAAATATAATACTGTTGTTATTGTGGTACCATGGGGATATGAATTTCATTCTTTATATTCTTCTCCTGAAGGAAATGAAGAATTGTCACAAAAAGCTCAAACAAAAAGATTACTTCTAGTTATGAAATCAACATTTTTTTTAAAACATAATAAAACAAATGATAAAACCATTGCTTCTAATGTGGATAACAAGAGAGCTGACAATATATTACATGATACTTTGTATGATATTCCATTCAATTCTTTTATAAATGATTACAATGTGAATTCTAATCATAATAATGTTCATCATAATAATATTCATCATAATAATGTTCATCATAATAATGTTCATCATAATAATGTTCATCATAATAATGTTCAGCATAATCATGTTCATCATAATAATATTTCTAACGTGCTGTATCAAAATAATCATTCAATTAATATATTATTAAATTCTGTAAAAAACGAATTAAGAAACATTTTGAACGAGTTGGCCCTTCCCAATTCTGAAAATTTCCCCATCATGGTTTTAAATGAAGATGTAAAAGATTGCAAAATTATATCTTTCGAAAAGTCGAAACATTGTACTAGTATTATTATACGAGATGTGCTAATTACAGATGAATTTATGTCCGATCATTTTCATGACGATCAAAATAAAATCGAAAAATTAAAAAATAAAAATAAAAAAAAAAATAAAAATAAAAATAAAACAAACAAAAATAATAATAAAAGTAAACATAAAGAAATTAATAGTATCCATGAGAAACACATAGAAGACAATACCTTTGGGAACAGCTTGTCAAATAATACCATTTGCGATGATCATGTTTTATGTAATAATGATTATGATTATCCAAATGAGAGAAATTTTTTGGAATATAAAAAAATGGTAATGACTTTATTAGAAAAGAATAGAAAGGATAAGAAAATATATTTTGAAAAAAAAGATATATATAAAAGACAAATGATATTTTCTTATGATCCTTTAACAGTACAATCTGAATTAATATATACTAGAAAAAAAAATCAAGAAATAAAAAATGATAATGAAAATATAATCTTTGAATATGTCCAGTCAGCTAGCCAATACCATATAATGTTTTCATGTAGTATATTTTTTGTAATAAATCCAAATATATTTTTTAATAATAAAAATTTTAAAATTAATATATGTATATTAGGAGGAGGTACTAATGTATTATCCAATATTATAAAAACAATATTTCATGATTATTATATACATTTCGATATTATAGAAATAGATGAAACAGTAAAAAAATTTTATTCTTTGTTCGCTTATGAAACCTATAATAATGAAAGGCATATAATGAATTACATTATTAATGATTCTTATGATTATATAACGAATTTTACACAAAAACAATTTTACAATATCATATTTCTTGATATTAATAATTCTCAAAATTCATATATAACAGCTGATGGATATAAATTATATATGACCTGTCCACATGTTAAATTTTTAAATAAACATATTATTAATAATATTAAAAATATTTTAAAAAAGGATAATGGTATATTAGTAGTTAATTTATTAACAAGAGATAAAAATGCAAAGACATATGTGTACAACTTTTTTAAGACTTTTTTTGTCACATTAATTAGTATATCATCAATTAATCAGGTAAAAATTTATATCTTTTAATTTTTTCACCTTTTTATTTTCACACAAATTAATATATATATATATGTATATATATGTATATAATATAATATAATATAATATATTTTATTTTTTTTTTTACTCTTTAGGAGATCAATGAAGTGTTGATATGTAGTGATAATATTATGACGACCGAAAAAAATGCAACTTTTCAATATAACCTATTATATATGGTACGTTCAAATGAAATAAGTATATTTACAAATACTACAATATATATATATATATATATTTATTTATTTATTTATATTTATATATATTTTTTTCCATTTTGTAGATTAAAAATTATTATGATAAGTGGTTCCTAAATTTTGACTTGGAGCAATTTATAAGTAACATTAAGATAATGTAAAATAAGAAACATGTAAACACAAATGTGTACAAGGATGAAATATATACCGTAAAAAAAAAAAAAAAAAAAAAAAAAAATATACCAATATTAATATATATATATGTATATATTTATATATATGTATATATTTTTTTTTGTGGTCATTCTTATATTTTATCACATGAAAATCATAATTTTTATTCATTTAATGCCGAATTAAGGAAAAATTAAAATAATATATACATAAGACGTGGGTTAATATTTTGTACGCATTGGACTATAAAATATATGTTCCATATATATTTTTATATGTTTATTATTATACAACTTGAAAGTTTTTTTTTTTTTTTTTTTAATTTTATATAAAGTTTACCATTTTAATTATTGATAAATATAAAAGAATAACATAAGTTAGAATGATAAACATATATTCTATATTTTTCAAGAAGGATTATGTTTTCCTTTTTTTTTTTTTTAATTATATAACAAAAGAAATATAAAAATATATATATATATATATATATATATATATATATATATATAATTTATTCAAAAAAAAAAAAATTGTATACACTAAAAATTAAGGTTTAATTAGGAAAATATATATATATATTCATATTTATCATATGTACATATATTTTGGTGCTCATATTTATTGCTCTGTGACAAAAATTTTTTTCTTCTCCGGAATAGGTAACTGCTCTGGATTTTTTGAATGTTGTATTTTGTTCTTTTCCTTTCTCTTTTTTGCTTCGAGCATGACCTTCTTTTTATCAGACAAGCTTTTGATTAAGGCTGGCACATGATGATGTTGTCTTATTCTTTTAATTTCTTTTAATGATGCGAATTTTTCTTTTAATTTATTTCTATAATTAATGGCTTGTTTTTCTTTATTGGATAAAATTCCTGAGGGTTCATGAGAAATGCTTTTCCATATGCGTAGGGACATATCACTACTACCTGTAAAGACATATTTAGCATCTTGACTAAATTTACAACACAAAACATGTTGCATTCTTTTAGTATGATATACATCATAACTTGTGGGTTCGTCTGAATTAAATAATCTAACAGTCTTATCGTAAGAACATGCAACGAATTTATTTCCTATGGGAGAGAAATCTACATCTAGCACAGCATTAACAAAACCTTTATGTACTAGATAAGCTGTTTTTAAATATCTCATATCAAAAGAATATAAATTAGAATCTTCATTGGCAATAACAAATTGTTTTGGATTCATATTATTCCAACTTAATGAATTACTTCTATATTTTAGATATAATTTTTTAATAGGTGTTTTATTTCTTATATCTACTATACCTATAGAATTGTCAGAGAGTGTTAATCCTACTAAATTGGTTTGTGAATAATTACATTTTACATAATATATATATTCATTGTTATAATCAAAACTAGATATTGCATTATTTCTATAATAATCCCAAATATCTAAGGTTTGGCTACCTGAAACAATAAGATTTTCTGAAAAGAGTTTATCTATACTATTAGGAACGTTTTTACAAACATAAATTTTTTTGGGTACATCTTCTTTTTCTAAATAATGAAACTGGTTATCATTTTGTTGTTCATATATATTATTTGATTCTTGTGTTATATCATTATTGTGTCCTTGATGTATATTATCTTGTTCTTCATTTATTATATCATTAATATTTTTATTTTTATAAATTACCCATTGTTTAATATATTTGTCATCACCACAACTAAATAAAAATTTCTCATCATAACTCATACATAGGCTACGAACAAATCCATCATGTGCTTTTATTTTTTTAATTAATTTCTTATCTAGTACATTCCACATATTAATTATACCATTACAACTTCCACTGTATAAATCGCTCAAGTTTTTATTCGATACACAAATACTTTTTATAGAATCATCATGTCCATCTAAACATTTAATTAAAGGCTTGGCAAATATTTTATCCATCTTGGTGGCATTCAGAGCTCTCTTATATTCTACTTCTCTTTGAAATAAATGAATCTTCTTATCAAAACTTCTTACATGTTTGTAATTTGATGTCCCCTTATTATTTTTATATTCCTCTGGGTTTCTATGTAATATTTTTATCTCCATTATTATTATAGAAAATATATCATCAGAATGTTTTTATAATATAAAGGTAAAAAAAAAAAAAAATAAAAAAAAATAAAATAAATTATATTTCTAAATATATATATATATATATATATTTTTTTTTTTTTTTTTTTTTTTTGAGTGACATATAAAATTGTTTTATCATACTGTTATTAATATAAAAACATATATATAAAATATATATATATGAATAAATAAATAAATAAATAAATATATATATATATATATATATATATATATATATATATATTTATAAGTAGATATTATATAATAATTTTTTATTATTTTTATATTTTTTTTATTTGTATATAATAAATGATAAAAGTACAACAGTCGACATACTTTTTAATTTTTTAAAATAAACAAAAAAATGAAATGAAATTATAACAAAATAAAAAAAAATAAATAAATACAAATATATATATATATATATATATATATATATATATATATATATTTTTTATATATAATAATATAATATTTATATATATTTATTTACATTATTATATAGGCAATATTTATTAACATTTTCATTTTTTTTACATATATTTATTTATTATATTTTTTATTGTTTCTTATTTTTACTAAGCGTGTCATTTGAACTTATATATTTATATATGTATATATAATTATATCTCTCTTTTTAAAAATAAAAATTTAAAATATTGAAAAATAAAATATTTCTTTTAATTATACGTTGAACAATATTTTGAGAAATGTTGGGAAAAAAAAAAAAAAAAAAAAAAAAAAAAAAAAAAAAAAAAAAT
>NC_033649.1:270783-275648 GCF_001601855.1 Plasmodium reichenowi | reverse complement strand
TTGGGAAAAAAAAAAAAAAAAAAAAAAAAAAAAAAAAAAAAAAAATATTATATAATATATATGAACTTATAATTAATAATATAATATATATATATATATATATATATATATGTATATATTTTTTATATATTTTTTTTTTCCCTCAAATTTCAAAACATATTATATATATATTATGGAATAAAAAAATGGTAAGGATGAAAAAAAATCAAATGGGATGTTTATGAATTTATATATGTATATAAAATTCGTTTCTGGGTCAAATATATATATTATTAAAAAAAAGTAAAATAATACATATAATAGTGTTTATATATTTATATATTTACTTTTAATTGATTTAATTTTTTTTTTGTAGGCAACTTTGGCTGATTCATTTCTGAAAGATCTCGAAGATCTTGAATTTGAAGAGGAAGAAGAAGAAGAAGAAAATAATATCGGGGAGAAGGCCCCCTTTATTAAAAGAAGTAACAATAGAGTAGACGATGAAGATAATGATGATTATGAAGAGATTGTAGATGCTATTGAAGAGTTTTTAAATGAGAAGAAAAAAAACAAGGAAAGGAAAATCTCGGAATTGTTATATGATGAAGAGTTTTTAAATATGATGAATGATATAAAGACGTACATGTTTGAAGAGGAACAAAAAAAAAAAGAAAAAGAAAAAGATGATGAGCATGTAGATGGTGATGAAAAAATTGAAGGATTATTAAAGGAGAGGGAGAGGGATAGGGAGAGCAAGAGCAATAAAATAAATAATATTGATAGTGATAAGTTTAATAATAATAGTGATGAGGATAATTCTTATGATGATGTGATGATAGAAAAATGTATGGAAACTATCCTAAGAATTGACACAGAAATATTAAATATCCACAAATATGTAAAAGATATTTATTCAACAAAATTTCCAGAATTAGATTCTATAGTATATAGTCCTGTAGAATATATAAGTGTTGTTAATAAAATAAGAAATGAGGTTGATTTAAAGAATATTGACTTCTCAGATATTTTACCTAACACAACCGTTATGGCTATTACTGTTGCTTCTAGTATGACAACAGGAATATGTTTACCTGATCATTTATTAAAAAATTGTATTTCTTTTTGTAATGAAGGAATACAATTAAATGAATATAGAAATATAATATTATTATATTTAGAAAGTAAAATGTTTTATCTAGCACCAAATGTAACCATGTTATTAGGTAGTTCTTTAACAGCACGTTTAATAAGTGCTGTGGGTTCTTTAAAGAACTTATCAATAATATCATCTCAAAATCTAATAGTTATAGCAAGTACAAAAAAATCACTATTTGGTTTAAGTAATGTACATAAGACTCTGGGAATAGGTATCCTGTGCTGTTCAGAAATTGTTCAAAGTGTACCTGATGCATATAAAAAGAAAGCCATAAGCTTATTAGCTTCAAAATGTAGTTTAGCTGCTCGAATTGATTATTTTAAAAAATATAAAGAAGGACAATATGGATTATTACTTAGACAATATATTATATCCCATTTAATAAAATTACAAGAACCACCACCATTAAAACAAAAAAAAATATTACCCATGCCTGATGAAAAGAGAAAAAGAAAAAGAGGTGGAAAAAGATATCGTAAATTAAAAGAAAAAACACAAATAACCGAATTAACAAAACAAATCAATAGATTACCATTCGGTCCTGAAACAACAGATGATTTTTATAATTTTAATGATCAAAATACCATCTTATTAAATTCAAATATAACCAAATTAAAATATACAAATAAACAAAAAAATCTTATAACAAAAAAAAGAAATTTAAATGTACATTCAAGTGGAGCCACAGGTGGATTGTCTTCTTCTTTAATTTTTACGCCACTCCAGGGGATTGAATTATATAACCCTTCATTAATTAATAAAAAAAATAAGCAAACCGAAAATAAGTACTTTTCAAATACGGCTGAATTTAGGAAGATATAAATAAATATATATACATATATATATATATATATATATATATATATATATATGTATGTATATATATATGTATGTATTATTTATATATATATTTTCGTTATATATATTTTTTCTTTATATTTTCTTTAAGGTATTATTGCGGACAAAACCAAAGTTTACGAGAACTCGATAATTGAATCAATATGGCTATTGTTTACCAAGGGGAGTTATTTTAATATGGCCATGCTTCTATTCTTTTCTATTATAATACCGTTTCTCAAGTTACTTATGGTTAGTGATAACTTTTATAGTTTTATTGTATTATATAAAATGAATAAAAAAAGAGAAGAGGAAAAGAGAAGGAGACGGAGAAGAGTACGTGCACGAGAATATAATAATGCTAAATATAACAAGAATAGATATAAAATGAATAAATATAATAGAAATAATTATATTAATGATATTTATAAGGATGATATATATTATAGTGAAAATATTTTTAAGAATGATGAGATAAATTATATTAATACAATAAATAAATAAATACATATATATATATATATATTTGGAGAATAAATTGGTTAGTTCTTTAAAGGTTTATTTATCTTAAAAAATTAAAAATGTGTATATATATATATATATATATATATATATATATATATATATATAATATATTATTTTTTAATATATAAGGGTCGAGGATATATAAAGTACATATATATAAAGTATATTTATATATATATATGATATATGTGTGCTTGCTTTTACATATTGGGATTATATTAAATGTGTCAATATGAAAAATTTTGACATTCTTATTTTTGAAAAATTATAAGTTGTATTAATATTGAATAAGTGTCGAAAAGATGAATTTTTTTTTTTTTTTGAAGTCTAATTTTGTGACCTTTTTTTGTTCTTATAAATTTTAATACATATAAATTTTTAATATATATATATATATTATTTATTTATTTTATTTATTTATTTACTCACTTTGATGTGTTTAATATGTTATCTCTCTTTTCAGTGTGAACCAAAAAAAAAAATGGTCATCATATATATTTATTTTTTAGTGTGTTCAATTATTATAAGATATATAAAAACAAGAATTTCATATGATGAGATTATATCTTTTAATAATTTGAATGAAAAAAATGTATTAACATATTATAGTTATGATGACGATTCTGATGAATGTTATATGTGGTATTATTTTAAGGAAGATTTTTTTGAAATATATTATTTAAAAGATGAATATAATATAATAAAGAAAAAACAAAGAGACATAATTAACAGAGGTGTTAGGCAGACGGAAATATGGGACAATATGTATAAAAATAATATTGTTAATAAGAATAATATTGATAATATTGATAATGTTGATAATATTGATAATAATAACCTGGATTATAAACATCATAATTTCTTGGATAATGCTAATAATAGCAACTCGTGGATTGTTAGCGATAACATTTGTTGTAAAGAAGTATTAATTTTTATAGATAAAGAAAAAGTGAATTGTAATAAATCTTTATCCTCATTTATCATAAGAGTAAATAAAAAAGAAGAAGAAGAAGAAGAAGAAGAAGAAAAGAGTTATATTTCTGTTGAATATAATGTAAGCAATCACATATACATTATAGATAATGTTATTATTACATACGCTAATAAAACGGAGAAAAAATTTTTATATATTCTTACAGATAATAATAAGAAAATAAATTATCCTAAAAACGATATATTTGATATGTATTATAATAGAAAATATGTAGATTATGTAAAAGTATTATTTAACAAGTTAAGAGGATATCATGAATTACATATAAAGACAAAAGATAAAATAGGTAAAACAAAAATCTTTATTATATTAAGAAATAAATGTAAACATATATTTATTACTATACTATTATATATATATGAACATTTATATTTACTTCCTAATAATACCTATGTCATACCAGGAAATAACATAAAATTAGTTTTAAGAAAAACAAATTATAATCAAGCATACTATGAAAAAAACAAGGTACTTAATAATTGTTTTTATATATTTGCAAAACATAAACATATTTTTAAAACTTATAATATTAATATGCAGCCCTTAAGAATGAAAAAAAATATATATAAATCTAATTATTACAATCATTATGATCATAATAATAATAATATTAAAAAATATAATAATATATCTTTATATTATGATGATTTCCCAGAACAAACTGCTCAACTATATTATGATAAAGTAAAAAGGTCTCAACATGAGCCTGGAAAATTGTCTTTTTATCATTATTATAAATACTTGGAATTTATAAAGCACCAACAAGTTAAAGAACATATAGAACTTATGCAATGTCTTAAAAAATATCATATAACTAATTTTGGATATAAATATAAAATTATTCCTAGTGATGAATATGAAATAATTAAAAATGATGTAATCCAAATAAAAAATAAAAATAATAATAACAACAATAATAATAATATTTATAATAATAATAATAACAATATTTATAATAATAACAATATTTATAATAATAACAATATTTATAATAGTAATGATTATAAAATCAAAATACACGTTTTAGTAAAAAATGTACAAAATAATCAATCTTTTTCTTCAGTTGTTTACATATATAATATACACCATATAAATATAGAATGCCTCTATCCCTCCTATATTATATCCCACATAATAGAATATAATAATATAAATAATAAAAATATAGAGACACAAAATAATAAGTATTATTTAGAAAAAAAAAAAAAAAAATGGTATGAAGAAGATCCTTTTATTCCTATAGAAATGTTCTACTTGAAATACCATTTTTTTTATAAACATTATTATTATTTTAATAATTATTATATAAATAGATATTTTAAAATAAATAGAAATGATTCAAATGAAGAAAAAAAAAAAAAAAAAAAAAAA
>NC_033649.1:258956-270394 GCF_001601855.1 Plasmodium reichenowi | reverse complement strand
ACAAAAAAAACAAAAAAAAAAAAAAAAAAAAAAGGATGATTATTATAATATGTATAATAATATATACCATAAAAATGATATCAATCATTTAAATAGTTCGTCACATCTTGTTCCTCTAACTTTTTGTTTTTATAAAATACACAATAATTTCATTATTAATTATGATAAAACATATACAGATATAAATAAGAACGTTACAAAATATTCGAAAGAGATAGATCAAAAATATAAAGATTCTTGTGCATATTTTTATATAAAAGGGAAAAAAAAAGGAAAAGCCAAGATAGAAATAAAATATATAAAAGGTACATATATGGAATATAATAATTTCATATTAAATCTAGATATATATAATAAAATAAATGCTTTGTTTTGTGTAGATTTTGTATGTAGTAAATATATTAAGCATAACCAATTCATCCATTTAATCATATATGATGGTTTTAATAAAAAAATACCGTATGAAATAAATATTTCTTCTGAAGATCATAATAATAAAAATATAATAATAAAAGAGAATAAAATATTTAATAAATTATTTAACATAAGAGGTAGTTTATTGTTTCATAATATATTTCTTGATGAACAATTTTCATCTATATTCCAATCTCAATTTTATAGACATATATATAATCCAAAGAAGCATAATTATCAAAATATATGTTGTGATATCCAATATATAAAAAAAAAAAATAATAATAATAAAAGTATAAAAAATGATTACACTGAGAACAATTATTATTTTGATGATGATAAATATTTATATAAACAATTTATTATTTTCTCAGATGATCATACAAACTTTTATCCAGTCAAATTGTATAACAGAAAATTATTCGAGTATGATTTTATTTTTAATTATTCATTTCACAAGGAATCCATAAACGACAACAAAAAAAAATTTATGAATCAAAATGTTAATGAAAATTATAATAAAATAAATTATTTGTGTTCATGTAGTAAATATGCTAATGTGTTACTCCGTCAAGGAAATTATTATAAAAATAAAAAAAATAAAAAAAATAAAAAAAAAGGGGGAAATATATATAATGATATGTATAATGATACATATAGTGATACATATAGTGATACATATAGTGATACATATAGTGATACATATAGTGATACATATAGTGATACATATAGTGATACATATAGTGATACATATAGTGATATAATATCATATTATGATAATTTTATTTCTGTACAGAAATATTATTTTATTTATGGTACGTATGAAAAAAAAGCTCCTAATACTTCAAATATAATAATACAAATGAAAGATAAACAAAACAAAAATATTAAGAGTACTAATTTTTTCCCAGTACATATTACATATCCATCTTCTATACAAATGGTTATTTTTGATAAGCACCTTGATAAATTATATGCTATACAAGATATGTTAATTCTCAAAAAAAGAGAAAACAACAATCATAATAATATAACAAATAATATAACAAATAATATAACAAATAATATATCAAACAATATATCAAACAATATATCAAACAATATATCAAACAATATATCAAACAATATAACAAATAAACAATATCATCATAGTTGTAATCCTCTTTATAATTTTAATATTTTGTCATTGTATAATAACCATAATTATTTTTTTAAAACTTTTCTTATAGACGACAAAGAAAATGTTATATTAACAAATGAAAAATTTAAATATACTCTCAAGCCGTACTTCATAAATTTTCATCCAGTATGCTATAAAAATAAATCGCACTATCTAGAAAATGAACAGAACATAAGGAAAATTATTATAAATACAAATAATAGAGTATTATTAAATCATACATTGCAGAATAATTATCATAAGAATTTAAATAAATATAATCATACTAACAATCAATATATTAATATACATAATTCTTTTCCCTTATTCTCATTCTCATTCTTATTCTTGTCATTAATTGTTGAATATAAATATATAAAAGATGAAGAAACATATATATATGAAAAAGAATTATTCATTACATTTTATGATCAAATATTTATAAATAGTTTGATACATTTATATTTGTTTTATTCTCCTTTAGTTTATTATAAGATATATGTATGTAATATACATAAAGATTTTATTTTTGATTATTATTTTAAAGGTAAATATTATAATCAAATAAATGTAATATTTAACAATGATTATGAAGATGAATATGATAAAGATAGATTTCTTCAAAATATACCATCATATATAAAAAAATGGAACCAAACATATATTATTAAAGAAATTGATATGGTCAGAAAAACAGATACATCTTTTAATAATAATTGTTCTTCTTTATATATTAATTCAACATATATAAATGAAGGTATATTATATATATATAATAATAATAAACATTTTTTTGAAATAAAACCATCTCATTTAAATATATCCTTTAATGAAATATCACACATAAAAATTTCCTTGTCCTCTTCATTTTATAATATGAAAGATTTAATTATTTTAAGACTAGAATTTTTTAATAAATATAATCAAAAATTTGTTAATCAAATGCCTTTAGAACTTTTCAAAATAAAATTATTATATAATTATAACAAAATTTATTTAAATCCTATACAAAATGATTTTAAGAACTCTAATTATAATATTATCAAAAATATTAAATCTTTATTTGAACAACAAAATAAAGAAGATGAACACATGATCCTTTCCGATGTATTTTATTATATAGATTGTCAAATCGTAGGTACATACTATATACAAATTGAACTTACATACCATAATCCAGAAAATAATAATAAAACGTTTAAGTATAAATCTATAATATCTAATATGGTACATTTATTAGTGTATTCACCTGGAAAATTACTCCACAATTATTATGAAGAAAAGCAACTTGCGCAATTCCAAAAAGGAAAACAAAAAAAAAAACAAATGCAAGAACAAATACAAATGCAAGAACAAATACAAATGCAAGAACAAAAACAAATGCAAAAAAAAAAACATGATGATAATTCAAATATAATAAAAAATGTTATTTCCAATTTTATAAATAATATAATAAAAAATCTTATAAATGATAAAACAGAACAACCAAACAAAATAATAATGAATAAACAAAATAATAATCATAATATAGCACATATACTGTTACATCCATCAAATCAAAGTATTCAATTAATTTTTAAATTTGATAATCCATATATATACAAAATATTATGTGTTTCAAAGAATTATACTGTAGTAGTTCCTACCTTATTATATGAACATAATAATAATAATAATAATAATAATAAAGGACAATATAGCTGTCTCATCAAAACGAACAATATTGTAGGTAATACAGAAGTACACATATATCCTATCTTTATAGATTATTTTAATATATTCGTATTACAAATAAAAAATTATAAAAAAATAAAACAATTTGTTAGTCTACAAAAATATGATTTACATTTTCATGACATTGAAACATATTATATTAATTTTTGTAAATATAAAATTCATCATCCAATTTGTATAGATTCAGAAGAACTAAAAATTATGCGCCAACACTATTTTTTACAAGTACATATTAATCTCGATCATATTAACTCTGTCCAATTTATAAATGAACAAAGTGAATATACACTTTACGTTCCATTAAAAAAAAAGTTCTATACATTCCTTATATTTCAAAACCAAACTAAGGATATTTTTGAACACATAGATTTTAAAGCTATGTATGAAAAAAATTCAAATGAAAAATTCTTTATTTTAGAATATTTTGCTGATACTGATTCTATTGTTTTAAATGATAAAAGAGAATGTGTCACGTTAAATATCACAACATGCTTGTCACCATATAAAAGAAAGGAAGGAAAAAATAAAGGGATATTTGAAAAAGGTCATTCCGTAATTCAATCGAATAACGATAATATAGATAAGCATATTTTAACAAATACAAAATATAACAAAATATTAAAAGTGCTAAAAAATTCGTCGGACACATTCTTATCTATTAAAGCATATAAAGAAGGTAATTATATATTATATGTAAAATTAATTAGAGATAATAATATTATTGTATCAAAAAAATATAATATTGTTGTAACAAATAATATACATGAACAAAAAAGAAATACACCAACCCTAGAGTTAAGTACCAATTCAATTTATAATTTTTATAAACATTTTCGTCTTTTTAAAATGTTTCAAATATATAATTTGTCACATATAGAAAAAATGAAAACACCACCATATGAATGTACATATATTTCTTCTCATTATTATGTAAATAGAAATAATATTCCTGATAAAAAAGGAATCATTAAAATAACAATCAATATATCACATATATATAGTGCTACTATACAGAACTATTATACAAAATACATTCCATTAAATGTTATACAATATTTTTATATTCACTTGTATAATAAAAATATGCAAAAGATTTCATTCCCACCAAATGGTAAACTTATTTTAAACGTATCACATCCAAATATATTAGATACTATCATTATGAACAATAATCATATCTATATTATTCCGCATAAAATAGGATGCTCATTTATTAATATACATTTTATTTTATATACAAATTATAAAGAATATGTTAAAACCGATCAACAAAATCGAAAAATTATATACATAGATAATTTACATTTATGTGTTGTAAACTCTATGAAACTAAAACATTTTCATAAAAAAAATCATAACTTATATTATCCTAAAAACACATATCAACTTTTAAAAGGATACAATTATGAATTCTCATATCAACCATATATATGTCTAAAAGATGTTATGAAAAAAACAAACAAACAAAAATTCCTTCCATATATATTAAACAAAACTAATTTTTCTCATATGTATAAATATTATGAAGAAACAAGTTTTATCAAAAATATAAATGATTATTTACTTCATCCGGTTCATAAACATTATTCTATAATTAATGATAACTGTACCTTTATCAAAACCTAAAAGGGACGTCCTTTTTGTGTAAAAAAATATATATATATATATATATATATATATATAAATAAATAAATATATATGTATGTATATTAATATGTTTTGAATATTTTTTTTTTCATGTAATAATTAATTATTTTTAAATCTTTGTCATAATTAATATTTTATGAATTTACAAAATATATTGTTATTTTGTGATACATATATATATATATGTACATATTTGTATATTTTATTATTTATTTGTTATTTTTTTTATGATTATTATTTTTATTTTTTTTTTTTGTGAATTTAAAATATTTTAAAAATTTAAAAGTGTTTGACCTTAAATTTAGTAAATAAATAAAATATCTTATTGTTAATTTTTTCAAATTATATTAATAACTCATTATAATATTCGTTTTGATAAATTGAATGGTTTATTTTTTTGACATATTATCATACTATATATATATATATAACATATTTTCCAATCATCCCTTATTATTGTCATAATACTGTAGCATTACATCAAAAATTATTATATCCGATAAAAGTAGGAAATTATTCTCCAATTTTGTTTTTACTGTTGTTTTTATATCGATATCTAACGTGTCGTCATAAAGGTTCCTGCAAGGAAAACATAAATAAAATATATATATATATATATATATATATATATATGTATATGTATGTATGTATTTATGTTCTACTTATATGAACAAAAATATACATATATATATATATAATTTTTCTTTTATTACATTTTATTGTGTAAATTTAAAAAAGTGTTGAAGGCTATCATTGCAGCATTGTCCCTACTAAGGTTTAAAGGGGTCTTGTAAATACTCCAAGGACCTATAAAATTTAAAAAGAAGAATATTAATATATATATATTAAAATAATTTACTTGGTCATAACAATTTGGCTTGTACATATATATTATAATATTTAAAAAAAAAAAAAAAAAAAAAAAAAAAAAAAGCTATCCAATAAATAACAATATGGCTAGTACACATAAAGAAAAATATATATATATATATATATATATATATATATATTAACATAATGAACCTACTTGTATCTTTTTTAAAAACAGTATCATCCAATAAAAAACTTCCTTGTTGTTTCAATTTAATAAAGTCATCAAAATTAAATAATTTGAATGTTGATAGAACGTCTTTACTTTTCCTTTTCTTTAAAAGATTTTTTAAATATATCTTCCATGACAAGGAAGAATTATAATCGTGATCACTTTTGAGACTATCTTTTGAAATTTTTAATACAGACAATTTTTCATCATTAATTTTTTTCATTTTTTTCCTTAATCGTTTTCTTAAGCGATTATATTCTTTTATTTGATTTTCTTCATTGTCCCTTTTTGCAGCCATATCTTTTAAACTTTGATATAAAAAATTATTACAACCAACTCCCCCAACTATAAATACGTTTTTTATATTAAAATGGAGTTCTGAAAAATACATTATTTTATTCACTTGTTTTAATAAATGATGGAATATATTTTTCTGGCAATAGTATGCATATCTTCCTTTTTCCTTTTCAAATGATTTTTCACTTTTCAATTTTTTTATTATTTTACTCATGTGATTATATATTCCAGAAAAGCTACAAAAAAATGAAAAATAATAAATATAAGAAAAAAATGAAATAGAAATAAAAATTAAAATGGAAATGAAAATAGAAAAATGGGAATTAAAATAATAATATATTATATATATATATATATATATATATATATATATATTAATTTATTTTTTTTATAAATATATAACATATGCAATTACTATTAAATACACAAAATGAAGACTAAGAACTTACGAAAAATCAATTATATTATTAGTCGAAAAAGGATTAGGAAAAGGTTGAAAAGGGTCATTTTGAAAATTTTCATTAGATGTACTTTTTAAATTTGTAAGATATTTTTGTGCTTCTTTTTCAAGAAATGGTCCTCCACCTAAACCAACAGGAAGTTCGAGGAGTCTAGTAACCTTATCAATCACATCACCAATAGTTATATCCATTGTTGTAGATATTTTACACACATTAATAGCATTTTTTGTATCTTTCTGAACTTTGTACACATCTGTACTACCTCCTGAAACTAAAATACAAAGATAGCCATCTTTCATATATTCCGTTTGTATGATATTTAACGTTTCATTATGTATATCCTTTTTTTCCTCATTCACCGTTTTTGCTTCAGTATTATTTATTTTATTATCATCCAATTTATTCTCTTCTGGTTTTTTTTTTTTTTTTATTCTGTTTAGTACATATGATCCATATGTAAAAAAATCGTCCTCTATCAAATTTATTAATTTTTCTTGTGTGATAATATTTTTATTTAAAACTTCCAGAACATTTTTTATTTTGTTTTTATGCTCCTTATCACTTTTTATGCTTTCTGATATGTTTAAATAAATTTTGTCATCCTTTTCATCTGCTTTTATATTTTCATTTTTATATTCAGCACTATTTGTGTACGTATGCTTATCATTATAAAAATTAAAAAATAGTGGTGAAAGAATGTGAGCAAATATATGATTTACAGCACTTATTTTGATATTTTCATTTTGTTTTTTTTTTTCTCCTATATAATTTTTTGCTGCTTCCATATTTTTGGCTATCCCTGGACAGGAACTAAAGCCATAACAGATAACACGTTTAGGATCTATATAAAAAGAAAAAAAATAAAATAATATATATATATATATATATATAAGTTTCTATATTGTCAGTAATACTTATAATTATGTGTATACAATTAAAAAGAAAAAATATATATTTATATAAACTAATATTTTTCTTTACCTATATTATCTAATATTTTGTTGACATAATGTTTTAAGAACAAACTATTTAAAGAACTTATAAAAAAAGGATATACACCTTCATAACTATGCACAACTTTATAGTGGGATATGATTACATTTTTAATTATATTTAAATCGGTATCAATAACACAAATACAAGTATCATCACATGTATTTTCTATTCCAACTATATAATTCAACTTTTTCTTTTTCTTACAATTATTTGTTTGTAACAGAATCTTGGGAATTTTTCTATATTTACATATATCGTAGTTTACATTTTTCTTGTTAAGATGTTTATTTATATTTTTTACTGCTCTCTGAAGAATATCACTAAATTTGTTATTTTTTATTGGGGTATTATCAATTTTAAATGTATAACATAAATGATGAATTAAAAATATATAACAGAATAAATATATAGCAATATGAGTACTTACATTTTTCATTATTTATTTATTAAGAGTACATTTCTTTTGTAATTGTTCTAACATGTTCACCATGGGTAAATAAATAAATAAATAAATATATATATATATATATATATATGTGTTAATTTTTATATTTCATTTTAAGGTTAATGATATATTATTTTCATTTTTCATAATAATTTTTAGATTGTTTTATTTCTTTTTTTTTTTTTTTTTTTTTTTTTTTAAATATATATATATTATTAATGTTATTTCATATGATTATAAGTAAGAATAATATACCTTTAATTATGCCATTATAAGATTATACATATATAATATAATATATATAATATATATATATATATATATTTATAAGCATATATATGAGAAAATTTAAAAAGAGTGCATTATATGTTTGAATATGGATCTGTATGAATAATTTATATTTATATATTTTTTTTTTCTTCTTGTTATATAACTATCAAATAAGGTTGATAAATAAATTATAAGCGTAAATTTTTTAGTGGTATTTTATATTTATGTAATTATTTTATTCAAAAAAAAAAAAAATGTTACTTCTTTAATTCTTAGAGTTTTTTATGTGACTCAGAATCGGATGTGTATGAAACACATTTCCATTTTTACAACAGTTCCATTTTATGTATATAGAAACATATAGTACATTATATATATACAACATTTGTATATATTTGGTATTTATAGTAAAGTTTTTTTTTTTTTTTTTTTTTTTTTTAATAATATTATTATTATATATCTAGCCAAAAAGGAAGAAATTCTGTAAAAAAATTTTTTTTATTTTTTATTTTTTATTTTGTTCCCCCATTCGAACTAGCCAATTTTTTCAATAATGTAGAACATATATAATAGATATAAAAAAATAAAAGAAAAAAGTAAAATAAGAAAAAAAATATATTGTCTTATAAGAATGATATTATTATGGGTATTCTTTTTTTTTTTTTTTTTTTTTTTTTTTTTTTCCCCTTTAAACTAGCCAATATTTTCAATAGTGTAGAACATATATAATAGATATAAAAAAATAAAAGAAAAAAGTAAAATAGGAAAAAAAATAAATTGTCTCATAAAAATGATTTTATTATGAATAATCTTTTTTTTTTTTTTTTTTTTTTTCGGTTTATAAAAATTTACATATCATTCATCACTCAAAATAATTAATTTTTTTTATTTTTTTATTTGAATTTGATATTAAGTTTATTTTGAATAGTGGTTGCGAAATACAGGATAAAATTCAGGTTCTAATATAACTATTGCTTCTTTTTTTTTTTTTTTTTTTTTTTTTTTAATATTAAATTTTATTATTTTATTATTTTATTATTTTATTTATTTATTTAAAAAAATGAAGATTTTGAATTTGATACTTTTGTCTATTATATTTCTAAAATATTACCATGTATGCTGTATTTCGACAAGAGAAATACTGCGAGACAAAAGAAATGAGTTTCAAAGATATTGTGAGTTTATTATTAATGAAAAGAATTTAGTTGATAACAACGAAAAAATAGTAAATAATTCCATAAGAACATACAAATATTATATGGAAAAAGGTATAAAAGAAATTGTGGCAATATTTATTTTTGATGATTTAAATATCACGAAAGCTAGAGAATTAGGAATACTGAACAAAGCAGATCATGAATTAAATATTAGCAATATACCAAAAAATATACAGAATATATATCCATTAGATGAAATAAATTCTTTTAGTGATCTTATATATAAAGAGAGGAAATTATTTTCTTTTGAAACTGAATATTCTGTTACTAATTATGTGTTTACAAAATTTGTATTTCATGTAAAAATAACAGAAGAAAATGATGAAGAAATTATGTTTTTAATGATAAATAATGAATTAAATATGAAACAGAAAAATTTGGAAATAATAAAAAAAACGGATGAATATAATGGAAATAATAATATGCCTAGTGTTAATTCAAATTCTGTAAATTTATATCAAAAACATCCACAAGCATTTGTTCAATTTATAGGAGCAATAATTGGAATAGCTACATTAGTAAGCTCTATTTCAGGTGCTGTCTCTGGTATATCATCTATTTTTTCAAGTCGCCCCGCCCCAACACCACCTGAATTTTTGGGCGACGAAAAATCCAAACTTTCAAAGTATGAAACTGGTAAAAAAGAAGTAGAAAAAAAAGATAAGAAGAAAAAATATTACCAAGAAGAAGATGATGTATATGATTACGATGAATACTATGACGATGAATATTATGACGATGAATATTATGATGATGAATATTATGATGATGAATATTATGATGATTACTAATAATTTGAAGATACAATTAATATATATATAAAAAAATATACATAATTTTTTTTCAGAAAATTTTTAATAATATATATATATATGTATATATATATATATAGATAGATATATTTTTTTTTTTTTTTTTTAAAATTCGTTTTTGTGTAAAAAATGACATGTACAATTGAATATATACATTATTAAATAATTCGTAAGATAAAATTCTCACTGCTATAAAATTAATGTCTATTTATTTTTTTACATTGTGAAAAATATATAAAGCAAAAAAAATATTCATAGGAAATTATTATATGAAAATAAATGTATTGTTCATTTAAAAAAAAAGTTCATTTTCCATCTATGATATTTATAAATTGACCCTTTTTAAAGAAAAAATACATTTAAAATATACAAAAATAAATTAATAAATAATATATATAAGTGTAAATAAATAAAATAAAATAAAAATAAGGTGTGTTGTTTTATCTTAAATTTTGAGACGATGAATTTTTTTTTTTTCTCCTCACATAAGTATAATATGGAAATGTAACACTACATATATATATATATATTATTTATAAGATTTAATTTATTTTTTTGAATGCAACATGTTTTAATGAATGATCATTAAAATGAAAAATCATAGCTCTATATATATCTGCCCTTTTTTTTCTTTTTTTTTTAAATAAATCATGCATGCACATATAATAATATTTTTGTCTATTTTTTATTTTTTTTTTGTATTAATGGTTCATTATTTTGGTTCTTAATAATAAATGATGATGTTAACATAAAATTATACGTTACATAAAAAATATTTTATATTTATACATATTTATTTTTTAATGTGTGTTTCCTTCCTTATTTACATTTTTCCATAAGGGAAAACAAACCCATTTTATTAAAAAAAAATATATAATTTGAATTATAAATATGTAGGTATATATCTATGTATGTTAATCACTTTTTTTTTTTTTTTTTTTGTC
>NC_033649.1:249545-258559 GCF_001601855.1 Plasmodium reichenowi | reverse complement strand
AAATTTTATAATAAATTAAAAAATAATAATTTTATATATATTTTTAAAAAAAAAAAAAAAAAAAAAAAAAAAAATTAACTATATATTTTAAAAAAAAAAATAAAAAAAAAAAAAAAAAAAAAAAAAAAAAAAAAAAAAAAAAAATATATATATATATATATATATATATATATAATAAAATATAATATACACATATATTTACAAGATGAAGTTGCGTATTCTAAAAAAACACTATTACGTGGTCTTTATATTGTTGTATCTATATGACATTAGTTGTTTTAAATGTATACGTTTGAATAATCGTAGTATTTATAAGAATAAATACAAGAATAATGTCCATATAGGAACTAATGAGAATATAAGAAGTATAGAAAAATATTCCAATGTTTTATGTAATAGTATATTATGTAAAAATGATAAAATTAGTTCATTTATAAATCAAAGAAAAAATGTAGATGATGATGAAAGTGAAAATGATGATATGTATGAATCTACTACAGGTATGTTTATAATAAATATTATACTTAAATGTTTTTGTAAGTAGTTTTTTTTTTTTTTTTTTTTTTTTTTTCGCTTATATTATTTATATATTATATATGTGTATACATTTTTTTTTACATATTTTAGCAGGGAGTTCATCTGAAACTCATGACGAATCTGATGAAGAAGAAAATGATAGTAGTAACAATAATAATTCTGAAGAAGAACAAATTGAAAATAGTAACAATAATAATTCTGATGAAGAACAAATTGAAAATAGTAACAATAATAATTCTGATGAAGAACAAATTGACAGTAGTAGTAATGATAATTATGATGGGGAAAATGAGGAACAAGATGATGTTATGGATAATGATAAAAGTAAGAAAAAAAAAAAAATAAGGAATTATAAAAAATATATATATATATGTATGTATATATATATGTATATATATATATATATGAACGTATTTTCTTATATACACAAGATTACATATATATATATATATATATTTTTTTTTTTTTTTTTTTGAAGAGGATAAAAAAATAAAACATTCATTCAATTTAGCAAACGAAAGCAAACATACAAAAGAGGAAAGAGTGAAGGAAGAAAAAAAATTAAAAATATACGATTTCATAAATGATAAAGAAAAAAGATTAAATTTTAATGGAGACCAAAAAGATGAAGATAATGAAGAAAATGATGATAAGGATGAAAATACGTTAGAAAATAGAAATATCGTAAGTAAACACACATCAGTATTTCCAGGTTTATATTTTATAGGTATAGGTTATAATTTACTTTTTGGTAATCCTTTAGGAGAGGCTGATTCATTAATTGATCCAGGATATCGAGCTCAAATTTATTTAATGGAATGGGCTCTAAGTAAAGAAGGAATAGCAAATGACTTATCAACATTGCAACCAGTAAATGGATGGATAAGAAAAGAAAATGCTTGTAGTAGAGTTGAATCGGTAAAAAAAAAAAAAAAGGAAAAATAAATTATTATTACTTAATAACTATAAAAATGTAATATATTATATATATATATATATATACAATATACTAAGATGTATGTATGAATATTGTCTCATTTAATATTTTATTTATTTATTTATTTCCAGATCACCGAATGTTCTAGCATTTCAGATTATACTAAAAGTTTATCAGCAGAAGCTAAAGTATCAGGTTCTTATTGGGGTATTGCCTCTTTTTCTGCCTCAACAGGATATAGTAGTTTTCTTCATGAAGTTACCAAAAGGTCTAAGAAGACTTTTTTAGTTAAATCAAATTGTGTAAAATATACTATTGGACTTCCACCTTATATTCCATGGTAACAAGAATAAATATAAATATAAATCTCTCTCTCTCTATATATATATATATATATATACATATACATATTTTTATTTATATCCTGGAATATATGAATTTTCTTTTTTGTAGGGATAAAACTACGGCTTATAAGAATGCCGTGAATGAACTACCCGCTGTCTTCACAGGGCTAGATAAAGAAAGTGAATGTCCTTCAGATGTCTATGAAGAAAATAAAACAAAAAGTAATTGTGAAAATGTTAGTTTATGGATGAAATTTTTTGATATATATGGAACACACATTATTTACGAATCACAACTAGGTAACCAATACAACAACAACAAAAAAAAAAAAAAAAAAAAAAAAATATATATATATTATATTATATTATATTTATTACTTATATTTTTTTTTTTTTTTTTTCGTAGGGGGAAAAATTACAAAAATTATAAACGTAAGTACCTCATCTATTGAACAAATGAAAAAAAATGGAGTTAGCGTAAAAGCAAAAATTCAAGCTCAGTTTGGTTTTGGAAGTGCTGGAGGATCTACTAATGTAAACTCTAGTAATTCCTCAGCAAATGATGAACAGAGTTATGATATGAATGAACAATTAATTGTGATTGGAGGGAATCCAATTAAAGATGTTACAAAAGAAGAGAATTTATTTGAATGGTCTAAAACGGTTACTAATCATCCTATGCCTATAAATATAAAATTAACACCTATATCAGATAGTTTTGATTCTGATGATTTAAAGGAATCTTATGACAAGGCTATTATATATTATTCAAGATTATATGGATTATCTCCTCATGATACTATGCAAAAGGATGATAAGGACATAATCAAAATAGTAATAAGAACATAAGCATTAAAATGATATACATTATATATATATATATATATATATGTACATATATTTATATAATATAATAAATGTAAATACTTTTTCCTTTTTATTTTTTTTTATAGCTAACGAATGCCGATACCGTAACTAAGAATAGTGCTCCTCCCATCAATGCACAATGTCCACATGGGAAAGTAGTTATGTTTGGTTTTTCCCTTAAACAAAATTTCTGGGATAACACAAATGCTTTAAAGGGATATAACATAGAAGTATGTGAAGCAGGCTCTAATAGCTGTACCTCTAAGCAAGGAAGTTCCAATAAATATGATACGTCATATCTTTATATGGAATGTGGAGATCAGCCTTTGCCATTTTCAGAACAAGTGATCAGTGAGAGTACATCAACATATAATACTGTAAAATGTCCCAATGATTACAGTATCCTTTTAGGGTTTGGTATATCCTCTTCCTCAGGGAGAATCAATTCAGCTGAGCAGGTTTTTTCTACTCCTTGCAGACCAGGTTATTATCGAAAAAATTAAAAAATTAATAAATAAATAAATAAATTAATACATACATACATACATACATACATATATATATATATAATCAACTTTTATATTCTTATTTTTAGGAATGAAGAGCTGCTCCTTAAATATGAATAACAATAACCAAAAGAGCTATATATACGTATTATGTGTTGACACTACCATATGGTCAGGAGTAAACAATTTATCACTTGTTGCTTTGGATGGAGCACATGGAAAAGTAAACAGATCAAAAAAATATAGTGACGGAGAATTAGTAGGTACCTGTCCTTTAGATGGTACTGTATTAACAGGATTTAAAGTTGAATTTCATACTTCAAGTCCATATGTACAAACACCATTTGAAAAATGTGCTAAAAGTTTAAAAGCCTGTTCTGTTCATGGTTCTGGACATGCTATAGGTATACAAAATTTCAAATCCTTATTTATTTATATGCTTTGCAAAAATAATAAATGAGCAAAAATTTTATACTATGAATATGTTACGAGAAAAAAGGAAAAATTTAAATAAAAAAAAAAAAAAAAAAAAAAAAAAAATTAATAATAATAATAATAATGATGATGATGATGATGATGACGATGAAGATGATGACGATGAAGATGACGATGACGATGACTTATCCTTTTCTCTTATTTATCTCCTTTTCATATGACATTTTAAAAAAATAAATAACAAAATAGATCATCATTATAATTTATGATGTGCAATACATATTTTTTATAAAAATTTTTATTGTTTTTTTTTAAGATATACATATAATATATGTGTACACAAGGGTAATTTTTGTTTTTTCGTCTTATTCTCTTTTTTTTTTTTTTTACAATACATTATAAATAAAACTTTGAAAATATTCCTAAAAGTAATAAACATATTATATATACATATACATAGATATATACATACATATATATTTATATATATGTACAATGAAAATATTTTTATTTGCTTTATAAAATAATATATAATTTTTATAATAATAATTTTAAGGGGAACACCTCATATTTATTTTACACTCGAATAAAATATTTGAAATCTTTTTAATATTAAAATATTAGTTATTTTCAAAATTTATGTAAAAGTACAAAAATATAGAAAGATGGACAGAAATAAATTTTCTTGAAAACTTGTATAATATATATATATATATATATATATATATATATATATATATATATAAGATATATAATTAGAGTGAAAAAAAATGTGTAAACAAATATTTAATTCGTAAATAGGTAAATATATATACATTTTATATATATAAGGAAAAAAAATAATTATGAGTAATAAATTTTATTAGTACGACAAAGCAATTTTGAATTGCAATAAAAATAAAAAAAAAAAAAAAAAAAAAAAAAAAAAAATATATGAAAAATTATGATAATTTTAAAAATATATAACCGTTACATATATATATATATATATATTTATTTATTTATATTTAATTTTTAAAAGAATTTATATAATTAGATTTAAAGATATACATAAATATAACATACATGTATATATATATATATATATATATAATATTTTTTTGTTAGGATAATAAAATGATTTAATCATTTTGAACGTAAACACTATGAGTATATATATTTCTAGATTCATTTTTACATGAATCAACTGCTTTGATTTCTTCTAACATCCATGTACCACCCATAGAACCTTTTGGTAACAATATTTTGTGATTTATTTGCTTATTTTCTGTACCTGTTGGTAAGGATGTTCTGTCAATATCACTTCTGTGTTTTCCACCATGTGGATCTCTTAGATATACAAAAATATAATAGATTCCAGATAAATTATCATGAACATTGAAACTAAGAGATACAATGGTTTCTCCATCATGATATTCATTAGCTGGTTTACTTGAAACCCTTACATTTGATACAACCGGTTTTTGTTTATCTCTTACAGCTATAGGATATAAGCGAGCAGAATATTTATCTGAAGAGATATTTACGGTTTCTTGGTTTCCTGCTATATCTTCAATAGAAATTTGTCTTAAGAAATATGTGCTTCCTATGCAATATTTTGGAATAGTAACTGGATTTAAGACTTGAAAACATTTTAAATTTCTTGTATCCATATTTGTATATGATTTACATGAATCCATATTTACTTCTCTAAATCCTCGTGTATTTATATCTCTTATAAAATAATCTGCTTTTAACATTAATGTATTAAATTCAGGTGGATACATTTTATATGTACGACCTTCATATGAGTAGCTTTTATTTTCTTGAGCAGCAAAACTAGCATAAGGTCCACCATGTTCTTTTATTAATTCATTTTCTAAAACCATCACATGTAATCTTAATAGAGCATCATTTGTTTCTGTAGCATTATGAGTATAGATGGATATAGAATCTAAAAGTGGAATTGGTTTTTCTACATCTTCATTTTGATTATTAATATATAAATAAAAATGGAAGGATCCTAAACCAACATATCTTTCTATATTATTTTCTCCTGTAAATGTCATAGATTCGGCTGTCCATCTACCTCTACTTTCATGTTTATTCATAGTAAATTCTCCGTATAATTTATGACTACATGGTGATCTATCTTCCGTATGAAAATATAAATCTCTAAAAGTTTGTTGTTCTGAAAATATTCTTGCATAACCATGTTTAGCACAACCATCAGAACCATTACTAGATAATAAAGAAATATATATTTTAACTAATTTATCTTCAGTTGGACTTCCTAGAACCTTTGCACGTACTCTTGTAACTTTTCCAGGGAAATAATATACTTCGTTACCTAAATTAATAACATCAAATTTGTGGGTACCAGTTGTAATATAAAATCCACCACCAAATAAGTTATCTTGAATCCATTTGAATTTATCGAAAGATCTAGAATTTAATAATTTCGAATTTAAAACATATGTAGCCATAGATTCTGCAAAATCTTCTGCAGGATTTTTATCATGAGCATATGCTGAGACAAATTCTACTTCTAATTTTGTAGCCCATTCACTAGGTGATAAAGGTTCTTTATACCATTGTCCGATCTGAATCCATTTTTCTTTTAATTCTTTTGAAACGGTGTTAACCCATATAAAATGTGCCACTTCATGAATAACTAGATGTGATATATCTACATAATTTACAAATGCTGATTCCATAAATTCAATAAATGAATTATTTTGAGATCCAGCAGGAAAAGCTACAGCTGGTGCTGTTGGATATACTGGATGCTTAGTACCATTTTTTCTTCTTAATAAATATGATAAACCTGGTACTTTTTGAAGTCCTTTTGGATATTCATCCCATGAAGTAGCCAATTCGACAAGTTCTTCCATATTATGATTCCAAGATTGATAATTATTAGATGGATAACCAGACATATTTGTTATCAATTCATAATCATATTGTGGATCTAATAAGGTAACACCATGTTTCTGTTGAAAATACGTAATAAATAAAGAAAAATCTAATGATAAAAGAGCTCTTATTAAAATTTTTTCAACTCTTCTAGAATAGTATCTTCCATTACGACCTCTGTTATGAACAACCTTTTTAGAATATTCAAAAGCATGTTTAGAAACATGTATTATGGAAGAATAATCACAATTAACTTCTTCACATACTTCCATTTTCATATCAAAAGATCCTAAATCTTCATTAACTAGAATCCACTTTTGATTTTTTCTTTGTTTCGATCTAGCGTTTTTATCATAAGCAGATATTTTTACACAATCTGGAAATTCAGAAATAACGGCTAATAATCTTTCGGCATATTCAGAACTCCATATACCATGTAATACAATTCCATAAAATGTTTTTAAAGATGTAGCTGCAGCTGACGAATCTATTTTAAATTCTTCGGATAAATTATTTCCATGAATTAAATCTGCTTCATCATTAAATACTGTATTTATATTTTCTAAAGCTAATGGAGATGATGTTTGTAATACCCAATTATAAATAAATATGTTATTATTAGTTTCATATGGAATAATTTTTATGATACCACTATATTCAGAATTAATAAATTTACATTTTTCACAAGGTACTTTAATTTTTATAGCACTAGGTGTCATATAAGTACTTCCATAAGTACGTAAATAATATTTACCTTCACCAACAGTAAAACTAAAACGTGAATTTGTGTAATCTAAATGTACTATTTGTAAATAATCAAAATAATTAGAATATTGAGAACCTAAAGCAACAGATATTGGATGTCCTATTTTCATACCATCAACTATACCTGTAATTTCATAAGAACCTGAATCCATAGATGTATGTTTCTCTCTATCGTGCATCATATTATTACTAGATACAAACGTTTCCATAAAATTTATTTGTCTATAAATATCCTTTCTCTCTATCACATTTTCTACTTCGGGTAATACACTATGTGTATTTATATCTCTATCATTATCTAACACATTTACATATTTTATATTATTCGATGTGTTCCCAGATTTTATGTTATATCCTATAGTTTTATTAAAAACCAGCACCACCAGAAAAGACAGCAAAGCAACAAAGCCTTCCATATAAAATGAATTATTTAAAATAAAATATATGTTCCTACAATTTATAAGGAAAATAAATAATAAATAAATAAATAAATATATATATATATATGTAAATTTATATGCTTTTAAAAGAATAAATAAAAAATTACATAAACATATATTATATTATAAGTAAAAAAAGAAAAAAATTATAGGTGCTTTTTATCCCTATATATATATATATATATATATATATATATATATATATTAATATTTTTATGATCTTTTAGTCTGCATGCTTTTCCTTTATAAAATAAAAAGAATATACATTTTTATACAAAATTAATATATATATAAAAAAAAAAAAAAAAATTACAAATATATTCCTTCGACATACAAGATGTAAAAAAAAGAAAAAGAAAAAAATGTAGAACAACATTCAACTTATACTTACATTTATAACAAAATAGATATATGAAAATAATAAAAAAAAAATATATATATATATTTTTTTTTAAATTAGAGAAATATAAATAAGAAACAAAATTTTTTTACAAAAATTAAAAAAAGGAAAAATAAATAAATAAATAAAAATATATATATTTATATTTTTTTTATGAGATTATAAATATATATGATAATACATAAACACATTCATTTATCTTATATTTATGATCTTTTATTTCATATTTATTTACATATATTATATTATATTATATAATATATTTTTTTTTATGATTATTAGAGGGCTTTATTTTTTTATTATAGGAATATTACAAGAAAAATGTTTTTGTAAAAATGATTAAAAAGAAAAAAAAAAAATGTCTTGGCTACCTATAACTTTATTCCATGTTCCTTCCCCTCTTCAAATTTTTCCATTCAAACATCAGGAAAAAAAAAAAAAAAAAAAAAATTAGGAAACATGCATGTAACGATAAATATAACAATCGGATGAAGGATGATTATTAAGGATCAAGCTCAATAAAAAAAAAAAAAAAAAATATTAATTAAAATATAATAAAATAAGAATATAATATTTATTAAAATATGAATCCATTTAATTATAAATTTATAACCATGTTATATTTATAACATGTTAAAAGGTTGCATCTTTTTGATCTTTATAGAGATACACGGAGAGTTGCTTATAAATTATTTTCATATATTTTTTTATATCCTGATCATATTATAAAATACACATAGTTAAAAAAAAAGAACATTTAAAAAAATATATACACATATATATATATATATATATATATATATATGTGTGTATAATTTATATAAGTGAAACTATTTTCTTTATCATTTTTTTTTTTTTTTTTAAGGCGTGCTTAAAAATATAATAAAT
>NC_033649.1:243737-249445 GCF_001601855.1 Plasmodium reichenowi | reverse complement strand
ATTGGCTATACCCAAAAAAAAGAAATAAATAAATAAACATATATGTAAATAATATATATATATATATATAATATATATATATGTGCATCATTTTAATGTATTTTTGAAATGTAAAAGGAGGATCAATATAAATATATACATATATATATATATATATATATATAAATATATATTTGAGATATTTAATATATATATATGTATGTATATACTTGTACATATTTATATTAGTATTTGCATTTGTTCATATTATTATAATATAAAAATATATACATAATAATATAATATCTTATATTAATATATACATAATCATATAATATCTTATATTAATATATACATATTAATATATTCAGATAATAATATATCAGTTATTTTTTTTTGGTTTATCTTTATCTAATAAATGGGAATCAAAGGATTGACTAAATTCATCGCTGATGCCGCTCCGAATGCAATAAAAGAAATAAAAATAGAGAGTTTGATGGGAAGGATTATTGCCATCGATGCTTCTATGTCCTTATATCAATTTATCATAGCTATTAGAGATTCTGAACAGTATGGTAATTTAACAAACGAGTCAGGAGAAACGACTTCACATATTTCTGGGTTAATGTCTAGGAGTATACGTTTAATGGAAAATGGATTGAAACCGATTTATGTTTTTGATGGCGCGCCACCTGAATTGAAAGGTTCGGAATTAGAAAAGAGAGGAGAGAAAAGACAGAAAGCTGAAGAGTTATTAAAAAAAGCAAAAGAAGAAGGTAATTTAGAAGAAATAAAAAAGCAGAGTGGTCGAACAGTACGTGTCACAAGAAAACAAAATGAAGAAGCAAAGAAATTATTAACTTTGATGGGAATACCTGTTATAGAAGCTCCATGTGAAGCTGAATCTCAATGTGCTTTTTTAACAAAATATAATTTAGCTCATGCAACAGCTACAGAAGATGCTGATGCTTTAGTTTTTGGTACAAAAATATTAATAAGAAATTTAAATGCAAATGCAACATCCAATCAAAATAAAAATAAAAATAATAGTAAGAGAGGTTATATATTAACCGAAATAAATTTAGAACAAGTTTTAAAAGGTTTAAATTTAACTATGGATGAATTTATTGATTTCTGTATTTTATGTGGTTGTGATTATTGTGATACCATAAAAGGTATTGGATCAAAAACCGCTTATAATCTTATAAAAGAATATAATTGTATTGAAAAAATAATAGAAAATATTGATCAAAATAAATATCAAGTACCATCCAATTTTAGATTTCAAGAAGCTAGAAAATCATTTATAAATCCAAACGTCTTACCAAAAGAAGATATTAAAATTGATTGGAACGAACCACAAATCGAAGAATTAAAACATTTCCTAATTAAAGATTATAATTTTAATGAACTCAGAGTTACCAATTATATTAATAGATTATTAAAAGCTAGAAAAGTTACAACACAGAGGAGATTAGATAATTTCTTTACTGCATGTACAAAGAAAAGTACTAAATTAATAGTTGAGGAAACCAAGAAGCAACAAACTCTACCAGCACGTAAGGGAAAAAAGAGACCGACCTCCGGTGATAAAAATAAGCAAAAGGGTGTCAAGAGAAAAATCGAACAAGCTAACGCAAATGGGGATCATAAAATGAAGGAGGAAAATAAAAGTGTGGATGATGAAAAAAATGAGGATGACATAAAAAATATGGATGACATAAAAAATATGGATGACATAAAAAATATGGATGACATAAAAAATGAGGATGACATAAAAAATGAGGATGACATAAAAAATATGGATGACATAAAAAATATGGATGACATAAAAAATATGGATGACATAAAAAATATGGATGACGAAAAAAATATGGATGACAAAAAAAATATGGATGACATAAAAAATTTGGATAATTTCTCTTCAAACCTTTTTGACAGTGATAAAGAATCCGAATCAGGTAATATTATAAAAAAGGAAAAACAAAATATAGATGATGAAAAAATAAATGATAATATATCATCCTTATTTGGTGACCATTCACGAATTCGTCACACCGAAAATAAGGACACTATAAGTGATATTCATAATAATAATAATAGTAGTAGTAATAATAATAGCTGTAATGATAATAATAATATTAGTAATAACCATTTTAATAGTGTAAGTAGTAATAGCACATTTAATAGTAGCACGAAATTAAAAAGCGACGACACCCTTAAGAGTAATTCACCTCTAAAGGAAGATTCGCCAAATAGTTATAATAATATTAAAAATAATTACCATACAATTAATATTAACAGTCAAATTAATAATCATAAAGAACCTATATCTAATAATAATGTAAATAATATAAATAATTCTACCGAAATTAAAAAAAAAAATACTTTATTTTTATTACCTTTTTGTCCAAAGGATGTTACTAATGTAAAGAAAAAGAAATATACTCAAAGATGCTGAAAAGATATAGTATAGAAAGATAACCATAAGAAGATTGTACATAATAAAAGTATTCTATATATAATTATATGATATATATATATATATATATATAATATCATTTTGTTTTATTTTTTAATATACTATTTATTTATTTTTTTTAAACCGCGTTTATTTTTTCCCTTTTTTTATATCCATTAGGCAATTTATTACACGAAATTTTTTTTTTTTTTTTTTTTTTAAATATTATAAATTATAATTTATATTTTTTTTAATAAACGTGTCAGTAAATAAATATCGGATGTATAAAGTTACATAAGAAAAAAATAAAACTTCATATTTTCTTCGCATTTTTTAAATATATATATATATATATATTTATATGTAAAGAAAAAAATATATACACAAATTATAAAATTATAAATATGTGTATGATTTATTTTATATGCTTAGGTTCCCCCTGCAAAAAAAAAAAAAAAAAAAAATAGTTATATATTCACCTTGAATAAAATTTTGATTTTTATAAAATGTTTTAATAATACGGATGATATATAATATCCTTTATGCATCTACACAAAAAAAAAAAAAAAAAAAATATATATATATATATATATAAACTTATATTAAGATATGTTCTTATTTTTAATGGCCACACGTTTGAATATAAAACATGTGAAATATATATAATATATATATATATAATATATATATATATATATATTTATTTATTTATTTATTTATTTATTTATGTGTATATTTAATTTTTATTTTTTATGCTTTCCTTTTTGGTTTAATCCTTAAAATTTTAAATGAGTTTATTAAATAGAAAAGAAACCTCTTTAATGTTAAATTTTTTTTTAAAAAATGTGAGAAATATACATTCTTTTAAACATAAATGTGATATAATATTAAATAAAAAGGTAATAAAATGGAGAAGTCAGAAAATTGGTTTATTTAATAAGGTGTGTCAAAGAAAGAGTTTTACAAGTTTAGAGTATGAACAAAGAAATAATAAAAATGAAAAAGATGAAGAAGACAAAAAATTTAATGGTGACAATAATATTAGTGATAATGAAAAATATAATGAAGATGAAGAAGATGATAAATATATAAAATCTTTTTATGAAATGTATGATAATAATAAAGATACTTATGATTGCCCTAAAGAGTTGATGAGGTTTATTATAAAAGAACATATGAATGTAAAGATAAAAATAAAATGTTCTAGTCCTCGAAATATGAAAAAATCAGATATTAAGAATATTATAAAAAATATGTTTGAAAAAAGTAATATAAATCAACAGAATAATATAAACAAAGCAGATATACATAATGGAAAAAATGAAATCCATAATAATACAAATGAAAAAAATTATGATATATATTATTTATCGTCAAATTTTAAAAATTATAATTACCCTGATAGAAATGTTTTATGGCCTAATCCGTTGGTATATAATCATCGTTTGCAACCTTTTATTTTGAAGAAAGAAAAAGAACAAAATGTAAATGATATGAATAATAAGAAGAATAGAAATAATTTAAATGACAATTTTGAAAAAGATAAAGAAAATATAGAGAGAAATAAAAAGAGATTAGAAAATTTATGGTCTTATAGTTCTAGCTATGGTATTGATTGGAATACACTAGATGAATTATTTTTAAATTATAAAACAAAAAAAAATGAACATCAAAATGAATGGGAAAAATATAAAAGTAATATTATGATGTATGCTTCTAAAGTATGTAAAAGGAAATTAATAAATAGTAGAAAAAAATTATTAAACGAATTAAATATTGATTATTCAAATAATATATATGCTAACTATGATGATCGTAGTATCAAAAATGAACAAATAAATTTGGATGAAGATAATACTGAGTATAATTTGTTATTACCTCGATCCATTTTTAGAAAATGGACACGCACGTAAGTTATTAAACCATAAAGGAAATATATATATATATATATATATATATAAATGTATATGTATATATATATATATATATATATATATATATATTTTATTTTATTTTATTTTATTTTTTTTTTTTTTGGAAGATTATACTATTATTGGAAAGATAAATATATGCATTATTATCATAATACCCTTTGTGATTACTTAAAAGGTGAAATTGTAGACCTACAACTTTTACGAGAACACAATGAAAGAAATTTAAACATATCAAATAAAAAAATGATCAACAAGCATACTTATAATTTAAAACCAGTAACGGGATCTAATTTATATATTACAAGATATATAAAAAGGAAAAACAACGTAATAATAAATAAAAACAACAAATATATATGTTTATGAATATTCTTATTTCTTCTCATTCTGAAGAATTGAAGTTGTACAAATATTTTTATATGTATATTTTTTTTTTTTTTTTTACAGAATGAAGAAAATGATGATACATTTGACTTAACGGGAGTCGGCGAAAATATATACAATACAGTTAAAAGAGAATAATGATAAAAAATAATTAAGCTGAGATTTTTTTTTTTTTTTTTTTGGAGTATTACATAAGTAGGATTATGCACATAATATAATATATATATATTATATATTATGCATCTATTATAAAAATATAACAGCATGAAGTAAAGTACTAGTTTTATTTATTTATTTATTTATTTGACTTATCTATTTTTTTGTCACATATATATATATATATATATATATATATAATATTTTTTTTTTTTTTTTTTTATTTAATTTTTGTTAAAATCCTAATAATCCTTAAATTTTAAAATGCATATCAATAAAAATACAAAGAAAGAAGAAATTAATTTTATTATTTAATAAAATAAGGATTATATTGAAATTAATTCGGGATTTCAAATATATAATCTCATCTATTTTTTTTAACGTAAAAAATTATGTATCCTTATATATTATATATATATAATATTTTTCATATATATATTATGAATGTAATTTTTTAAAATGAAGCGGAAATTTTTTTTTGATAAAATAATAATTGTATTATTTAACGAACCGTTATTCTTTTAAAAAAATATAGAGATAAAAAAAAAAAAAAAAAAATACGTATATTATTTATTATTTATTATTATTTTTTTTTTTTTAATGTGGAAATTAAAGAAAATTTTTTGAAGTTTGTAAATATTATATCGTATAATATATATATATATATATATATATATATAAAATCATTTTGTTATTTATTTATATTCTTGCTTTTTTTTTTTTTTTTTTTTTTTTTTTTTTTATTTTTTTTTTTTTCCCCTATTTTTTTAACAAAAAAATTTTTAAATAATTTT
>NC_033649.1:239114-241614 GCF_001601855.1 Plasmodium reichenowi | reverse complement strand
ATATATATTATTAATTTTGTTTGTTATATATTTTTTTATTATAATGTATATTATGTAATAAAAAAAAAAAAAAAAAAAAAAATTTACTAAGATATTATATTTTTAAAAGATATCAATATATCAATATATATATATATATATTTATATTTATTTATTTATTTATTTTTTTTTTTATTTTATATTTTTATGGTTATGCCCCCACAGACATGCCCCTAAGTATCATTCAGTCTTGCATAATTTTTTTGAATTCATTTGAAGTTATATTTAAAATTTTGTTATTTTGTAAAAGGTTGATTTGCTTTTTTAGTATGACTATTAGATCTAATTGTTTTTTGAAAACATAAATTAGTTCTTTATTTTCTTTATTTAATTTGTTTACATATTCTTTTTGTAGATTTTTATCAGATGAGAGATTTTTATCCATAGTCGAACTATTTTGTAATAACATTTCTCCTTTATTTTTTAGAACAATTTTATAATTTTCAATTTCGTTGATATATTCATTAATTTGTTCCTCTTTTTTTTTTAATAAAGAATTATTTTCTTCAATAATTTTTTTTAATTTTAATTTTTCTTCATGCATATCTTGAATTTTTAATTCCTTTTCATTATCTCTATCTAATAATATTTTGTTTTCATTTTCTAAAATATTATATTTATCATTAAGTAAATTATACATTTCATTAGATTCCTTTAGTTTCCTTTCTAATATTTCCATTTCTTTAGATAAATATAATTTCTCGTTTAATAATTCTTTGTTTATTTCTTTTATTTTATTATTATCATTTAATAATTCTGTATTTCTTTGTTTCATTTCGTTATTCTCAATAATTTTATTATCCAGAGAAAATTGTATATGTTTTCTATCTTCTTTTATAGATTTTATTTCTTCATTTAAGCCTTTTACAGAAGTAGTATTATTCATATGATAATCTTTTATTTTTTTCTTATCATCCTTTAAATCTATTACATTATCATGACTCTTATTTTCTATATCTTCTAAAATCTCTGTATGATTTTGCCCCTCTACTAAATGATTTTTCTTCTTTTCGAAAACTGAAAGGTTCATATTGGGTTTATTCCCTTTATTACCAAAAAACAAATTTTCATCAGAATTATATATTTCACTGTAATTATATTTCTCAGCATATACATTTTTATCATCAGGTACATTTTTTTTATTTTTCCCACTAACATTTATTTTTCGAACAATTATTTTTTTCTTCTTCTTTTGAGTTAATTCTTTATTATTTCCTTCGGTGGGTGTGTCCATAATAAGTTCATTTTTTTTCTGTATAATTGAATTTAATATCTCATCATCCGAATCTTGTGTCTTCCCATATTTATTAATTACATCACACGATATATCATTCGTTGATTGATTATTATTTAAATTATCGTTTAATAATATTTTATTTGTCTCATCTTTTTTATTTTTTACTCTTGTTCGTATTACCCTTTTTATAACTTTTCGTACTACAGGCCTATTACTATTATTTATATTGTCATTATTATTTATATTATCATTATTATTTATGTTATCATTATTATTTATATTATCATTATTATTTATATTATCATTATTATTTATATTATCATTATTATTTATACTATCATTATTATTTATATTATCATTATTATTTATACTATCACTATTATTTATACTATCTATTTTATTATTCTCGTTTTTATTAATATTATTACAATCATTATAATTCTGCTCACATAGTTCTTCATTATTCATATTATTTTTTTGTGTAAATCTTCTTACAATTATACTTCTTTTTCCTTCTTCATTTATATTTACCGATGTTGTCACATTTTCCCTTTTATCATATGTCTCCTCAGGTTTCTTCACAATTTTTTTTTTTCTCATTATTTTATCTCCTTCATTAAATACAGATTCATTCATTGTAACTCTTTCTAGTTTATTATCTTCGCTTTTTTTTTTAATTGTGCTTATACTGTTAAGCTTCTTCACACTGTTTGTCTCATTTTTCTTCTCTACATTTTTACTTTCGTATTTTATAAAAGTATTACTCTTCAATTTATTATTCGACATATTCAAGAAATGGGTAAATTTTTTTTTTTTTTTTGGAATAATTCCTTTACAAAGGGGATATTATAATAAAAAATATGAGCATACACATAATATATATTTAATTATGTAAATATATAATATATGTGTGTATTTAATTATAAATAAATAAATATAAATATATATATATATATATATATATATATATACAATTATATTTTTAAATTTCCAAGGAATACAAAAAAAAATTATTTTCAAAATTCCGCAAAAAATAAAAAAAAGTTTTATCAAGTGTGTATAGAGAAAAAAAAAAAAAAAAATTTAAATAAAAACAAATATATAAGCTACGGTATATAATTATATGATGAAACGAGTTTAAAATTAAAAATGTAAAAAAAAAAAACATATTGAAATAAATAGATATATATATATATATATATATATATATATATATATATATAT
>NC_033649.1:221946-238714 GCF_001601855.1 Plasmodium reichenowi | reverse complement strand
AAAAAAAAAAAAAAAACATAAAAATTAAAACAAAATAGCTATCATAACAAATGGACAATATTTTTAAATGACATAAAAAAAAGGAAAAAATAAATAAGTATATAATTATAAAATAAACAAAAAAATCAAATAATAAAATAAAATAAATCAATAATAAATATACTATAGACACATAAATGCATTATTATAATACACGAATAATATTTTTATTTTGTAGAAAATTTTATAAGTAACATTTTCCACATTAATATATAAAAAAAAGTGTCTACCATGAAATATATATATATATATATATATATATATATAATCATACATAATATTTAAATATTTTATTCGTCGTCCTCACTATTATCAGACGAATAAGAATAATACACTTTTAATATATTTCTTTTTTTCCTCAAAAGGGCTAGTTTTTTATTTTTCAACATATTTTCTTCATGTGTTATACTATTATGAAAATTACTCACATCTTCCTCTAACATATTATAATCTACTTCTTTATTCATACCATATATTATCTTATATCTTTCAATTATATTTTCTAACATTTTGTTCTCTTCTATTTTTAATTCTTTTAGTATAATATGTAATTCATTTATATAATTACTATTAGGTATTTCATCATTCATAATATCATCCTCCTCTTTATTTATTACATCATCTTTTTTTTTTATTTCATAGCTTGAATTAGTCAATGCATTGTTATCACTTTGATTCATATTTTGTTCGTTATTTTCCATATACTCCTTTAAATCCTTGTTTTTATCATTTTGGATATCTTCATCTTTATTTTTATCATTTTGGATATCTTCATCTTTATTTTTATCATTTTGGATATCTTCATCTTTATTTTTATCATTTTGGATATCTGCATCTTTATTTTTATCATTTTGGATATCTGCATCTTTATTTTTATCATTTTGCATATCTGCATCTTTATTTTTATCATTTTGCATATCTGCAACTTTATTTTTATCATTTTGGATATCTGCATCTTTATTTTTATCATTTTGCATATCTGCATCTTTATTTTTATCATTTTGGATATCTGCATCTTTATTTTTATCATTTTGGATATCTGCATCTTTATTTTTATCATTTTGGATATCTGCATCTTTATTTTTATCATTTTGGATATCTGCATCTTTATTTTTGTCATTTTCGCTAGTTTCCTCTTCGCAATTATCCATTTGGCTAGTTTCTTCTACATTATTATCCATTTGTTCAGTTTCTTTATCACTATTATCCGTTTGGCTAGTTCCCTCTTCATTATAAGATTTTTCTTCATCTTTGAGCTCTTGGATAATTTCGTTCATGTTCAAATTTATAATATCGTCTTTATAATTATCTGATTCATCTGAAAAAATAAAAATATCGTCTATCAGTTTCTCTTCGTTTGCATTATTTATATCATGTACATTATTTTGAATACTTTCATAATTTATGTTTTCTTGAATTATTTGATGTTTTTCTTTCTTTTCATCTTGTTCATTCCTTTGTTCTTGTACGGTTTGATCATATTTTATGTTTTGTGATATTTTTACAAAACATATTTCACTTTTTAATAATTTATTTTCCAACGAATATAACTTTCTCTTGAGTTTTTCTTTTTTATCTTTTAACATAATATGTTTTGTCTTTAATTCATTCATATCCTGTTTGAAATTTTCTAACAATTTTAAATTATTATTTTCTGATAATAGCAATTCATCAAATTCGTTAATTGTATTTTTGACTTCGTTTAGCATTTTACTTTTAAGTAATATTTTTTTTTTATTTTTTAGGTTTTCTTTTTTGATATTTATATTATCAACATCGCAATTAAGTTGGTTTATATCTATCACAAGTTTTTTTTTTTTCTCTTTTATGTTATTAATATTTTTCGCCATATCAAATAATTCTTTTTTCAAAAAAAATATTTTCTTTAAATATTTCGCATTTTGTGCATTATAATTGTTATTTACATTATTATTATTATTATTATTATTATTATTATTAGTTTTATTATTATTCATAAATAACTTATCATTTTGTGTTATGTTAATAAGATCTTTGTTATTATTATTGCTTATGTTTTGATTATTCTCATTATTATGATATACTTGTTGCACATCCTCTGTACTTGGGTAGATTATAGTATCTGCTTTATTCTTACATACAAGTATCAAATTATTCTTCAGTTTGTTTAAAAAAACTTGAGTTGAATTTTTATTTTCATTACAATTTTGATATATAGTTTTCAAATTGTTTAATTGTTTATCTATGTTTTCCTTAATGCATATGATTTCTTGTTTTTCTTTATTTAATATATCAAATGAGTTTTGTATTAATTGAAAGGATGTATTTATATCGGATTGTTTATCTATAAGTTCATTTAATTGTTTGGTTTGTTCTATTTGTAATTTATTTTTTTTAATTTGTGCTTGTTTTTTTTCATTTTTTTTTTGTTCAATTTTTTGTTCTAATTCTTTAATATGTTTATCGATAGAAATAATTTCTTCATCAATTTGTTGTATTTGAGTTTCATATTTCATATTTGTGTCTTTTATATTATCATTTATATTTCTCATTTGTTCTTGTAATTCTTCCTTTTGTTTTATGAATTTTTCTTCTTCTTGTACAATATTTTTCTCTCTATTAAAAACTTCATCTTGATCATTTTGTATATGTTTTTTTTTATTTTCAAAAAAGTCCATTTTGTATTTTTTTTCATATCTTCTATTTTCATATATGTTACGTATAATAATTTTCAAAAGACAAATTACATAATGTGTTAAAATATTATTATTTTGATGAATAATTTTTTTTTTTTCAAACAACTGATTTATATGTTCTTCCAGTTGTTCTAATAAGAAATTATATTTAAATATTTTATTTTGTATTATATCAGCAATATCTAATTTTTCATCAATTATACATATTTTTTCTTCATCTTTATATCTTTTTCTATCCTTTCTTATGCTATTTACATAACATATTAATTTATATATAATTTCATCACAATTATATTCTATTTTAAAATTAGATAGCCTTATATAAATATATGAATGATATATAAAAAAAGAAAGAATGATTAACATTTTTTTACTTAATTTATTTTCGTATAATTTTTCTAACATGTCATTTTTTAATTTTAGATTGTCTCCATTATGAAAAAGTATTTTTTGAAAATTTTTTAAAAAATTGTGTAATTTATCTAATTCATCATCAAAAGGTGTATTACAATAATAATCAACATTATGATTATTTTTTATATTATATTCATTTATTAAAGGACCTTGTTCTATTTTCGACCTGACTTGTTCAGGTTCCGTAGATGATAAAAGCACATGGCTAGTTAACAAGTTATTATTATGTTCATTGTATAAAATATTTGTATCATGTAAAATAGAGTTATTATTATTATTATTATTAGTGGAACTTATTGGTTTTATTAATTCATTAAATTCATCATAATTACTAATATTTGTATCAGTTACATATTTATGATCATTATGAACAGAATTATTTTTATAAAATATGGAGTTTTCATTTTGAATTGAACTTTCCTTATTAACATAATTATTACATATGTATATATTTGAATTATTTACACACGACAATGTATTATTATTATTAATATTATTTTTTATATTATTATTATTCATATGATTTAAATATTTTTTAATTTTTTTCTTATCATCATAAAGATCATTTTTTTTCTCATTATTATTTATATTGATTACGTCTAATTCGTTTAATTCATATCTTTTATTATTATTATTATTATTATCTGTAACATTTGTTTCATTTATTATTTTGTTTTTCCTTTCAGATGATTTTATGGACATACCTTTAAACATTGACATTTTTTTTTTTTTTATTTATTTAAATAAGTTATTATGATCAAAATACTTGTCCGCACAAAACCCACAAATAAAAAAAAATAAAATAAAATAAAATAAAATAAAAATAAAATAAAAATAAAATAAAGAATAAAATAAAATGTAATATATATAAAAATAATAAGAAGAGAAAATTTAAATCATAATGCAAAGGGAAAAATTTAATTATATCTTTTTTTAACTTGAACAATAAAATATAAATATTACATACATACATATATATTATTATATATATGTTCTTTTTTTTTTTTTTTATTATTTATGATTATAATTTTAAATAAAACCTACAATTTGATATATCATTTTTTGAACTTTGAGAAAAATTATAATATTTTCTACAATATTTGGTGAATATTTTTAAAATAATAATAATATAAACATTTTTTTCATATATAATATATATATATATATATATATATATATATATAATGATATATAATAAATATAAAATTATTTAAAAAATTGTATTATTTTTATTATTTTTATAAATATCATAATATTGTATATATTTTATTTTAAATATGCACATATTTATATATATTATATCTTCATATAAATTGATAAAAAATAATATATATATATATATTATATATATGTAGGTAAAAATATTATTATTATAAATATTAAATATAAAAAAATACTATAAAATTATTTTTTTAATTTAAAAAAAAAAAAATACATGAATTTACATGAATTTATATATATATTATTATTATTATATTTAATATGTTATATAATAAATTATTAATCTGACGTATTATTTTTTATATCTTTCTTTTTTAACCATATTTTCTTTTATATTTTATGAAAAATAAAAAAGACTCAAATTAATCATATTATACCCTATTATTATATATAAATATATTTATTAAATATTATATTTTTCTTAATTGTGGTTATAATGTCAATATTTTGTAATTATTTGATTTATAATATAATATTTTTGTAATGTTGGCGTTAGAAAAAGAAATTAAGGAATATTTATTTTATATCATATTATCCAAATATTATATATGTATATGTATATATTTGGTATGGTGTCCATAAATATATTTTAATGATATAAATAAAATAATAATATATATTTTTTTCTTTTTTTTTTACCTCCTTTTGTTTCAAATCTTTCGTAAGAATGTCACTCAGAATATAAAAGAAATAATAAATGAATATCTACAATTGTAATATTTTAATTATATACAAAAAAATAAAATAAAACAAAACAAAATGATATAATATAATACCATAACCATTAGAATCTTCACAACTTGGATTATATAAAATTATATACTTTTATGATCACCATCTTAATGAAATCAGTTGAACATCTGCATTTCAAGTTTTTTTAAAATATATATATATATTACATATATAATAGTATTGTTATTATATTATATTATATTATATTATATTATATTATATTATATTATATTATATTATATTATATTATATTATATTATATTATATTATATTGTATTGTATTTATAAAAGGGGGGGGGGAGAGAATTAAACAAAATAATAAAAGGAGAAACATATAAATAATAGTTTATAGAAAAATATAGAAAATAATTTTGAATTTTTTTTTTTTTCCTTTTCATACATTTTCATTGCACACATTTATAATTAATGTTTAAGAATGTATTCGAAAGAATAGTCATGCAAACCTATTTTATTATTTTTCTTTTTTTTTTCTTTTTTTTGTTTTTTATAATTTATTTATATATTAAATCATATATCTTATGGAAAAAAAAAAAAAAAAAGAAAAGGAAAATATAATATTAAAAATTTTTATTTATTTTATAATATATAAATATATTAGAAAATTTATATATAATTATATACATATATATATATATATATAAAGTGTATATCTTATTATATTTATACACATATGTGTATATTCTTTTTATTATAGAAAAATTGTACTATGTTGATGCCTTAATGCACATCCAAAGAAAAAAAATCCTCATTTTTTTTTTTTTTTTTTTTCGTTTTTAGATTTAAAAAAAAAAAAAAAAAAAATCTAATAATATATATTTTATATGTACATATATAGTTATTAATATATAAGGAAATTGTATAAAAAAAAAAAAAAAAAAAAAAAAAAAAAAAAGAGCCATGCATAATTCTTTTTTAAGAAAAAGCCTTATATAATATATACCCAATATATTTATATGTAATATCTTATATGTGTATATATATAATAAATGAACGAAGAAAAATAAAAAAAATGAAAACTATATAGTAACAAAATAGATGAATTTATTTTTATATATAATTATTTTATTTATTTTTTATAATTTATAATGTAATTAAAATATTAAGAATTAATTTTATAAAATAATAATTTAATTTTTTTGTTATACTTATATAAATAAATAATATATATATATATATATATATATATATATATATATATATTTATATTTATATATTTATATTTGTACATTCTTCTATAATTAGCTATTCGAAGTGGCTGTGGGTATTGTTTAGATTTTTTTTTTTATTCTATTTCTTTTATCTATAGAAGATATATATTGTATTATATAATTTTCCTTNAGTTTTTTTTTTTTTATTTTTTTTTTTATTTGTTTTTTTTTTTTTTTTGTGTACATAAATTTTTATTTTAATTAATTAATTTTTTTTTTTTTTTTGTTTGTTTGTTTTTTTTGGTTTTTAATGTTTTGCATATTGTGATATATATTTTTTAAACCACACACAATATAGAGTATAATTTATACACCAGGAAAGGGTAAGGAAAAAAAAAAAAAAAAAAAATTAATATTTATAAATAATGAAGGAATATGAAAATTTCGACATTATTAAAAAGAAATTCAGTCCTTTACTTTTTATATTCCGAAGAGATGAAGAAAATGAAATAAAGAAATATTCGAAAAAATGTACCTTGGTAAACCTTGTAAAAAAAAATAATCCTTCGCCCCCGAAAGAAACAACAGAGATAACTAGAAGTAGACCAAATGTTTTTTTGGCCAATACATTTCATAATAATATAGAAAGACCTTTTAACACATTCAACAGATTTCATCATAATGACATAAAAGAAAGGGGGAAATATTTTACTACCAAGGATATGATAAAAAATAGAGAATTAGCTTATGGTAAAAATTATGCTTTAAACAATAATGTTTTATATTCTAAATACTTTCCAACAATTATAAATAATAATTTAATAAAATATTCAAAAGAAGATAAGGATCACTTAAGAAAATTAGAAAGAGAATATGTAATTGTAAGTAAGGTATACACATATATAAGGGAAGATAGAAGTATATATATTTATATCTTTTAGATTTTTTTTTTTTTTTTTTTTTTTGGTTAAAATATTAGTCCTTGACAATTTTATAATTATATATATATATATATATATATATTAATTGTTTTAATTTATATTTATTTTAAATTATATTAATTAATTTCTTATTTCTTATTTATTTGTATTTTTTTTTTTTTTTTTTTTTTTTTTTTTTTTTAATTTAACCGTTTTATATTTTAATATTTTAAAAAATATGAAAAAAAAAGAGGTATAAAAATAAATGGATGATATGAAATATATATCTATATATAATAAAGTCATTAAAAAAAAAAATAATCTTTTGATTGCACTGTTACATTTTTTCTTAACATAATATTTACATATATATAAATATATATATGTATAATTTTAAAATATACAATCATATTATCCTTATGGATTTTTTTTTATTTTTTCATTTTATTTTATTTTTTGATTTGATTTTATTTTTTTGTAGTAGTATCAAATCAATTATTATATTAATTATTCATATACTTAATAATCTCATTTTTTTTTTTTTTTTAAATATATAATTGTGTTTATTTCACAATGGAAATGATAAAAATTAATTAAATGTATGAAATATATATCAACCTGTATAAATAGTATAATATCTATAAATAAATAAATAAATAAATAAATATATATATATATATATATATATATATATACATAATTGCTTGGTTTATGATGAACATTATAAGGAGCATTGAAGCAAATGAAGTTATATACAATAGTTTATTAGAAGAAGAAAAAGACTGCTTCCAGGATATTTTACTTAATGAGATATGGGATATTTATGATCATCAAGAGAAAGAAAAAAAGAATGAGTTATATAAAAAAAATGGAAATAATAAAAATTTAGTAAATAGAAGTAGGCCAAATGGATTTCTTTTTTTTGAAAGAAGTAATAAATTTTCACCTGAAGGTGGTTATAATTTAGAGGGAAATAAAAAAGAACAGATGGATATAAATGATTTAATATTTAGTGATGTGAATAATAATATATTTGAGAATAATGAAGATGATGAAATATATAATAAGGTTATGGATTTGTTGAATGAGAATGAAACATGTGATGTGTATGAAAAAATAGAAGAAAATGAGAACTTTGTTAGTGGTATTAAATGTGTAGATATAAAAAATTTTATGAATTTCGATCCATTATTTATTAAAGTATATCATGAAGAATATAAAATTGAAAAACAAGATAACATAAAAGAGAAGCCACACATATCCAATAGTGAAAAGATTGAAAGTGCATTTAAAATAAGGTATACAGAAAATGTAGAGAAAGGTTCTAAATTAAAAAAAAAATATCAAATCGATTCAGATTTAAGTAGAACTAGTAAAACAGATTCGTTTATAGAAGAAAGTGATGATGGAATTTATAATGCAAAAAAGTTAAAAATGAAAAAAAAGAAAAGAAATTATAATTTGTCAGATGATGAAAACGAAGATAACAATAATAATAACAATAATAACAATAATAATAATAATAATAATAATAATAATAATAATAATAATAATACAAATATTTCATCAAAAAAAAAAGATGCCTTCTCAAATGCTTTTGATATTTTAGTGAAGAGAAAAAATGAGAAAAATGAAGAAGCAATTAAAGCTTTTAATTACATTAATGAGAAAAAAAGAAATCGTGATTGTATGAAACATAATAATAACGTTGGGGATAATAAATATGATAAGAAAAAAAATTATAAGAAAAGTAATGATGATACAAACGGATCAGGATATGATGAAATACCTGAAAAATACTGGTCTTTAATAGAACAAGGTATAGAAGTAAATATAATACGTTATGCTCTAAGTATGAAAATGGATTCTAATGAACAAGTAAAAGAATCAGATATTATAGGGTTATATGATATTAAAAAAATAATAAAAGATAAAATTGTAAATGTTATATTAAGACCAGATTTATTTACTGGATTAAATAGAGCAGCAAAAGGTATATTATTATTTGGACCACCAGGTACAGGAAAAACCATGGTAGCAAAATGGGTAGCTTCTTCTTGTAAATGTTCATTTTATAATGTAAATACTTCATCATTATTTAGTAAATATATTGGAGAAACTGAAAAAATCGTTACAGCATTATTTAAATGTGCAGAGGTAGATAATCCTTCAATTTTATTTTTTGATGAAATAGATTCGTTATTAGGAACAAGGAAAAAAGATGAAGATGATACAACCATTAGAATTAAAAATCAATTATTACAAATGATTGATGGAATTAATACTAAAAAAGATATTATCATAGTAATTATAGGAGCAACCAACAGACCAGATATGATAGATGATGCAGCTTTAAGACGTTTTAATAAAAGAGTATATATACCATTACCTGATCTTAATGCAAGAAAAGAACAAATAAGATATATTATATCGAAACATACGCATTCAGGATTTCAATTAACCGAAGAAGAATTAAATGCTATCTCGGTTAAATTAGAAAACTGGAATGGTAGTGATATATATCATCTTTGCTCTAAATGTTATGAATATGTGTATGATGATGCAGTAGAACAATATAACGGAATACAAAATATACCAAATGCTTCAATCTTTAGAGCTATACAATATAATGATTTTATTAAAGCCATGACACAAGTAAATACCTCTTATAAAAATGTTTTCGATTATGATGAGTGGAGTAAAATGCACAGTTCTTTGTAAATTTTGCATAACCACAAAAAGTAATACTATATCAAATATAAATAAATAAATAAATAAATAAATATAAATATATATATATAAATATATATATAAGGAACTATTTATTATATATATATATATATATATATATATATATAATTAAACATATTTTAAATTTATATGATAAGTATCAACCTATACAATTCGATTTATTTTTTTGTTTTATACTACATATATATAATATATATATATTTTTTTTTTTTTAAAGTATTAATAAAATATTTGTTTAAAAAAAAAATTCAAAACAATCTAACAAAAAATAAATAATAGATATAAAATAAGAAAAAAATAAAAAATAAAACATACTTCAAATATATATATATATATATATATATATATATATATATATATATAATATAATTTTTTACTATCTTAAAACAAAATAAAAGTATGGAACATTCATTTAAACATAAAATCATATTATAAAAAAAAAAAAAAAAATAAAAAAAAAAAAAAACATAAAAGCCCCTTCTCCCATGGGTTACATTAAAATTTGAAATGCAGATAAAATATTAACTAATATATACATATACTTGAAATTCTTTCATTTTGAACTTTTTTTTTTTGGTAGACAACTCATCCTTGTTTTCTTCCTTGAGGTGGTTTGACTCGATTTTTTACTTTCGGAATAATTTTTTTCATGAAAGGTTAATTTATCTTTTATATTAGATAAATTACTAGAGACTTTTTTTTTAATAAACGCAATTTTATTATTATCATCATCATCTTCATTTTCTACTTCTTCTTCATCATCATCATCGTTTTCTTTCAAATTTACCATTTCCATAGCAGAATTACTTATGTTTCTAGAAATATTAGATTTGGAATGATTTCCTAATTTATCATTTTTACTATTTAATCTACTATTTGATGATAGATATTTATTATTTTGTTGTAGGGCGTTGTAATTTACTTCTTGATTGTATTCATCTTCTACATTATCATCATCTGTGTATATATCTACACCTTCTTCTGGGAATAATTCTGAACTATTCACATTTTCATATAGTACCGAATTTTTATGTATATATTCATTATTTTCGTTAGAATAATCTACACTATAATATTTTTTGGGTACATGATTATATTTGTGTACTTTTTTTTTCCTTGCATATATTAAACCTAGATCAGATTTAAATTTTTGATATGGTTTTTTGGATGAGCTGATTGATCTGTTGATATTATTATTATTATTATTATTACTCTTACTTGGTAATTTTGTTTTGGTTTGATAAAAATAAGAATCATCAGCATTGACATACATTTCATTTGTACTTTTTCTTCTATAAGAATTATTATTATATGTATTTATTTTCGAACTTTTCTTCTCATTATTTTGTTCGAACTCTTTAAAAGAAATATCATCATTATCTTTATCTTGATTTATGGTATCTTCATATTTTACAAATTTCCCTTCGTATTTATTTTTGCTTTTTTTCATACTGTTTCCATATAACAATGGATTACCATAATTATTAAGATTATTATAATAATTATTATTATTATTGTTATTATTATTGTTATTATTATTATGATTATTATTATTATTGTTGTTGTTTTTGTCTATTCCTAAATATGTCGACGAGATTTTTTTACTTTTTTGGTATTCATACTTTTTATTATTATCCGTGTCGCTTAATGTATCAGATGTATCATTATTATTACTATTGTTATTATTATATTTATTATTATCATTATTTTCATGTGTTCTACTATTTGCATGCGTTAGGCTTTTTTTTTCTTTTGATAGAGCATACGATTTTTTTTGCTTGTTATCCGCTAAGTCCGTATTACACAACACATCACTTGTATCTTTTTGATTATCATGATAAACATTGATGAAGTGTGTAAATATTTCCTCCTTTTTTATACCTAAGATTTCATTATATATAAGATTATCCACCTTCCCGTCGTTAATAAGATCTAGATCGATTTGTAGCTGACTAAAGTTTTCATACTTAAAATTATTAATCTTCTCATAAATTTGTAGAGTATTTATTCTTTGATCAATAATATTATAAAAACTAAAACAACTGAATGCTATATTTTCTTTATAAGCTTTTAATATTATAACATCCATATCAGAATATAATTGGTTTTTATATTTTTTTTTAATTCTTATATTTCCAATAGCAAATTTTTCAAAAGTTAAAATAAACTCTATCTTTAAATCATTGATTAAAGTTAAAAACATATTAGGTTTCATGGGTAATTTATTTTCAATTTTTTTTCTTATATGAAGTAAGAAATTATCTATAAGAACATTATATAACATTTTACATTCAAAATTTTCTATTTTTTTTTGTAATTGTTTTGGTGTATAAAAAATATCATTATTAGTTGTATATAATAACATACTTATATATTTATATATATACGTACCATTATTTTTATACATATTATCTATTGTTTTCCCTTGGATATATAACTCTTTTTTTATTTTACTTAATTCCTTCATATATTCTTCATTTATAATATAATCGTTATCATTTGTATATAATGATGGTAACATGAAAATGTTTTTTCTTGTTAATAATTTTAACATACATTGAACCTTTTTCTGTGTTACATCGTCATTTATCATGTTTATGAGTGAATCTAAATATTGTCTAGCTAAGGAATCATATGAATAATTACCATAACTATAATGAAAATTGTTACCATTATTATTATTATTGTTACTATTAATATTATTATTATTACCATTAACATTATTTTCATGTTTGTTGTTATAATGTTGATTATAATACATACAGTCATTAAAAAGATTATTCATATTCTCATTAATATTTCCATTAACATTTCCATTAACATGTCCATTAACATTTCCATTAACATTTCCATTAACATTTCCATTAACATTTCCATTAACATTTCCATTAACATGTCCATTAACATTTCCATTCATATTTCCATTCATATTTCCACTAACATTTCCATTAACATTTCCATTCATATTTCCATTCATATTTCCATTCATATTCGAATCTTCCTCATTAAACAAACTATCATTTTGTAAGTTCATTTTGGAAAACTCTTCCTTATTTACATCTCTTAATACAAATATAAAATATGGTAAAGAAAAATTATTCTCATCAAAATTGTCTTTATCAGAGTCTTCGCTATCTGTATTAGAGGAATCGTCTTCACTTACATCTGATGACAAATTTGTATTTGTTTCGCCGTCAATTATATCTAATGTTTCCTCATCATTTTCTATGTCTTCCTCATTTTTATCACTATCGTGATTATCGTTACTTTTGTGATTATTTATACTCTTGTGATTATTTATACTCTTGTGATTATCTTTACTCTTGTGATTATCTTTACTCTTGTGATTATCTTTACTCTTGTGATTATCTTTACTCTTGTGGTTATCTTTACTCTTGTGATTATCTTTACTCTTGTGATTATCTTTACTCTTGTGATTATCTTTACTCGTGTGATTACTTATACTCTTGTGATTGTCCTTAGGAGAAAGTACATTTTTCATATTCTTCAAATCAAATTGATCAGCTTCGTGTTTACCACTTTGCAGCTGCTCATATTTCTTTCTTCTCTTTCTCAGATTTTCTCTAATGTTTTTTATTATATCATAATAAGAAGCCAAGACATAAAACATATCTAAGCAATTTTGTTTACTTATATGTAAAATTACTATATTCGAAAAATAGAAGGAAAGCGTTATAAATTTATTTATATTATTTTGTAAGCCTTGCTTTTCATTAGAATATAGACCTTGTTGGGAAGTAATTTTTTCATAATCTAAATAAAGATAATTAATTTTATTTTGATTTCTTGTAATATATGCATATATACAATTTTCTTCTGTACTGATTTCATTTGTAAATTTATTAATTTCATTATCATTAATAATATAATTTGAAAAGGTAGAAGAGCCACATTTTTTCCCTATATTACTAATAACTACAGTATTTTTATATTTCAATTTTTTAAATATCTTTTTAAATTCTTTATTAATTTTTAAAGTATATTTATTAGTTAAAAGATCATTGTTTAAGTTTTCTTTATCATACATGTTATTTGTATCGTTTTGTTTTCCTGTTTTTATATCATTCTTATGAATTTGATTTCTTGTGTTTAAATTATCTTTGGAAGTATATACAAATAACTTTGGTTTAGGTGTATATATATCAGTAGAATATTTATATATATCTAATAAATCATCATTATACAAATTACAAATTTTTGTGTTCCTCTTATATAAATTTGATATGTTGCTATTCCTATTTTTATCATTCACATTATCACAAGTTTTATCATTTATATTTTTTTGAAAATAAGATGGATATTTATGTTGATTTAATTTATAATCGTATAAAATTTTATCATATAATTCTGTTTCTCTTTTATAATTTGTATATCTTGGTATATTATTATATTCATTTTCCTTATTTGTATGAATACCATTTTGATTAAGGGTCCCTGCTCTACATCTCGTACCATCCTTACTATTATATCTATTAACATCAATGTTATTATTATTATTATTATTATTATTATTATTATTGTAAGAATTTCTGACCATATCCTTTTTGTAGTTATAATCTCCCAAATGATTGTCTCCATACATTAAATTCATACGATTATAAAAAATATCCTTTCTATCGTTTATTAAATTACTATTATTAGAATTACGTTGATCAAACATATTTTCATAATTTTGTTCATATTGATGTAATAAATAATCATATATATCATTTTCATATATTTTATTATCATATATTGAATAACTCTCTTTTTCTTTTTTACACATTTCTTTATAAGGATCATAATGATTTTTAACAGAATAATATACAACTTTTTTATTTTTATTATAATCATATACCTCAAATAAATTATTATCTTTATCTCCTTCATTATTTTCCACTACATTTTGATCATCATCATTCACATCATTCACATGATTTACATGATTTACATGATTTACATTATCATTTATCTTTTTACTCTCATAGTAACTATTTCTAATATCTTGCATGGGAATATTATTTGTTGTCATGTCTGAGGGGATCACACCCTTGGAATGGCTCATATTACGAATACCATCAATATTGTTCTTACTATTATTATTATTCATGTTGAAATGTTCGTTATATTGGTGGTTATCAATATCTTTACCAACCATATTATTTTCGTTATCATCACTCTTCTGTTTATTACCTAGGTCAAATTTATTCGATTTCACTGAACTTCTCTTAACACTAGAATTCCTTGATGCCATATAAGCTTTATCCTGAAGATGATAATTATGATCCTCAAGATGCTCATCATTTTCTTTCATTTTATTATATACTATACTTTTCCCATCACTTAAAAAAGGAACTGATGATATACCATCCATATATTCTCCTTTTTTAAATCCTTTCATAACCACATTATTTTCATCATATACATTTTGATGATTATATAAATCTTGAACGAATTTGTTTGATATCACATTATTAATATCACACTGTTCTACAATCTTCTCAAAAGGCAAAATGTTAGTTAAGTTCTTTTTATTGTTATAATCATTACTAATGCTGCTAGTGTCTTTTATTTTTTTTATTTTAAATTTATTTGTATTAAACAAATTTTCCAATGGATCTACATAACCATAACTCCCTTCATCGTTAACCACGCTATTTACAGGATAGATATTTTTATCTGTGTTCATCTCAGAAAAATGTCTATCATTATTAATCATGTTATTGTTCATGTTATATTCCATCATGTTATTGTTCATATTATATTCCATCATGTTGTTGTTCATGTTATATTCGATCATGTTATTGTTCATGTTATATTCCATCATGTTATTGTTCATGTTATATTCGATCATGTTATTGTTCATGTTATGTTCGATCATGTTATTGTTCATGTTATATTCTATCATGTTATTGTTCATGTTATGTTCGATCATGTTATTGTTCATGTTATTGTTCATGTTATAATCCATCATATTATTATAGTCGAACATATTATTTCCGTAAGAACTTTTTTTCTCTTGTATGGTATGTACCAGGTCAACGGGCCTAAACACACTACTACCATTAACATTAACGTTTACATTCATATTTACATTATTTTCCATATTATTATTTTCATATATGGCAGAAATGTTTTCATTATTAGGCATATATTCTCTTTTTCTTTCATCAAAAAACATTCCATTTTCATATAGTTGGTTATTATTTCCGCCGGTGCTTATGTAACTTATTTTTTTTATACTTTCAACATCTCTCATATTGTTTAGAGATTCCATAGGTTTGTTTTTTAAAATACTACCTTTGCTATTTATATCTGGAGGGTAAAATTCCACTGATTTTAGTTCTGGTCGTATGGATGACATGTTGCTGTTTTTTAAAAAAAAAGCGGGGGGGGTTCTAAAATTTAAATGAGCACATATATATATATATATATATGTAATATGTACCTTATATGTGTGTTAAATATAACATATATGTATTTTATATATTTACTATATATATATATATATATATACACATTTATTCAATATTTTAAAAGTAGACAAAATTCAAATATGAAAATCACTTTATGGGGTGAACAAAAGAAAAATACATATATATATATATATATATATATATATATATTAATATAGATACAATGTATATATATAAATATAAAATATTATGGTAATATAATAAAAATAGTTATTCACTTTAAATAAAAAAAAAAAAATTCGACAAAGAAAATATAGCTGTGCACATATTATTTAAATGTAAACATGTTATATATTTATAAGATAAAATATATAATATTTTTTTTTTTTTTTTTTTTTTTTTTTTTATTTAAAAAAATCTCCTTTAAAAAA
>NC_033649.1:218592-221706 GCF_001601855.1 Plasmodium reichenowi | reverse complement strand
TTAAATTTCAAAAAAAAATTATAATATATTTTAAACTTTTTTAAAAAACAAAATTAGAAATAAAAAAAAAAATTTCTCCTTGTTCTAAATATTTCTCATGTTTACATTTTTTTTTAAAAAAAAAAAAAAAAAAAAAAAAAAAAAAAAAAAAAATTTTGTTAGATAAAAAGACAATTTTATTATATATATTGAATATAATATATATATATATATATATAATATATATATATTTTTTTAAATATATAATTTTTACAAAAATACAATTATTTTCCATTTAATTAAATTTTCTTTTATATTTTACACTGTGCATATTGTTTTATTTTAATTTTTTGTACATTGTTATCAAGTGCACGCATGAAAAAATAAAAAAAAATAAAATAAAAAAAATAAATAAATAAACGTACTATGTGTAATAATATATATATATATACATATTATATATACATATATACATATTCGTATATATATATAATATGAATATTCCTCTCTTGAGTATTTATTATATATACTATATTATATATATGGATATACGACATATTAATATATATAAAAGTATTATATAATATGTTTATATATATACATATATTTATTTATTATAAATAATAAAATAATTTATTGTGTTACATATCTTATTTTTCTTCACATCAAATTAATAATAAATCTTTGTTTTTAAAAAAAGAATTATATATATATATATATATATATATATATATATATGTATATAATATAGTATTATATTATTTGATACATATATTTACACATGTGTAATATTTAAATTGTATAAATATCTTCATGTTTTTCAATCCTATAATAAATATTGAAATAATTATTTATGAACAGATATTTATAAAACAAACAAATAAATAAATAAATAAATAAATATAAATATATATATATATATATATCAATTTTTATAATATATAAATCTTTTTATTTTTTTATTTTTCTTGTTTTTTTTTTGTTGTGCTTAATATATATATATATATATATATATATATATATATATATATAGAAAATATTTAACACATATATATATTACACTTAAATAAGACAAGAAAAACTGTGATATATATATTATATATTATAGCTTAAAATTTTTAAAAACTTAATGTTTTCCATCATTATTATAATATATATATATATATATATATATATATTTATATAATGTATAACATATAACATAAAATATATTATATATATTTATATTTATAAATATTATTCATTTGTTAATTTTTTTTTTTTTTTATAAAAACAATGCAATAATGAAAAGAAAGAAGAAAAATTCTATAGGACTCTGCAACTGTTCATTTGATGAATTTCAAGGTAAGATCATTGCGAAAATGGAGAGAAAAAATTATATAAATAAAAAAAAAAAGAAAAAAGAAAAAAGAAAAAAGAAAAAAGAAAAAACTATACATATACATATATACATATATCTATACATATATATATATGTTTATATATTTATTTATTTTTATACCTACACAACTACAATTTATATAATTCATGTTTTATATTTACCTTTCAGAGGGCGTGGAGTTTATTAAAGAAACAGATTCTATATTAGATGACGACATTTTTCTTATATTAAAGCGCGTTTGTTCTTTTCTGTTTTATTGTGTTAAGAATAACAAATTTGATTGTTTAGAAAATTATGATAAGCTAAAAAAATTTTGTAATAAAAGATCTAAAAGAGAACCTGTGCAATATAAGGACAGGAAAGAAGAGAATATAGATGATGAAAAATACCGAAGTACTAGTAAAGACAAAGATGATAATATAAATGAAACTTATGTATATTCGAGTGTGAAGAAAATATCTGCAAATTATAATATTTATAATAGATTCTCAAAAGATGAAGGGGTTACGACCATATTACAAGATGAAAATAACAACATGAAAAATTTTATGGAACATGAAAAAGAAATCAAAAAAAAAAAAATTTTTAGTCATAAAGATCTAATTATAATTAAAAATATAAATAGATTGCTCTTAAATAAAATAATAGATAATTATGTAGGATATTCTTGGTTATGTTTAATTTTGCTGGAATATCTTAATGTATTAGATTCCTACATAAAATATCAAGAAGACATAACTAAAATGAAAAAGAAAGAAAATGAAAAAAACGATCATACTCTTCTAATAAATGAAGAAGAAGAAAAAAAACAACAAGAAAAGGATTATTACGATATTTTTTGTAAAAAGGAGTTGACATACGTTATAAAAGAATTAGAAAAACTCAACGAATCCAAGGAACAAAATTTAAATAAATATATGTCAAAAAAAAAAAAAAGTAATAATAATAATAATAATAATAATAATAATAGTAATAATAATAATAATGTGTCTCTGTATGTATATGAGAAAAAAAAGAAAAAGGAAAAACAAATAAATATACAAAAAAGTAAATATACCAACTATCTATTTTGTTATTACGACAATTTTATTCATAGTGATAAACATGTAGTAGATAAAAAAGGAAATGAAAAAATTGTATATTTGAATGATTATGATAATGATAGTTACAAGTGGATATTCGACGAATCTAAAAATGATGATAAACAAGAAGATACACAAGAAGATAACCAACACAATAAACAACACGATAAACAACACGATAAACAACACGATGAACAACACGATAAACAACACGATAAACAACACGATAAACAACACGATGAACAACACGATAAATACAAAACGTTTGATGAACTTACCGTCAGAGAAAAAAACTGGTATCAGGACAGAAATTATTATAATAACAACAATTATTACAATGATCAAATGAATAATTATGATCATGCAAACGAAAAAATATATATGAATACACAGGAATATTCCCAAGGTGAATTTATTGAATACACTCCTTTAAATAAGAATAAAAGAAAACTTTCAAACGTATCTGAAGAGGGAAATAAAAATATTTATAAAAAAAAAAAAGTGTCATGGGGAAAGCGAGAAAATGTACTTGATAATGATGTAGATAGGATTTATGATGAAAATGGAAATAGAATAAAAAGAAAGAATTTAAAAAAAAAAAACAAACTTGAAGAATTAGAAAGTATGATGAAAAAGGAATATAAAAAAAATAAGAAGAATGAGAAAAAAAAA
>NC_033649.1:208526-218542 GCF_001601855.1 Plasmodium reichenowi | reverse complement strand
AAAAAAAAAAAAAAAAAAAAAAAAAAAAACAAATAAATATAATAATGATAACAATGAACATTATCATTATTTATATAAGGCGCTATGTGATTTTCTATCAACTAAATATAAAACAAATAAATTATTAAAATACATGGATGAAAATAGAGATATGTATTCGTGGAAGCCACCTTCATTTTATTGGAAAATATTAAGAAATCAATATGTAGTAAAAGAAATATTGAAACTATATGAAGAACGGTATTTAGACCCGTTTTTATCATGTTTATATGAAGATTTTATGAATAAATTTTATTTTGATGATAATGAAAAAGAAAATACTAATAATATTACAACATATACTAGTAATTTTAATATCTTTACTTTAAGAATAAGTGAAGAGATACAAAAATTTTTATTATTAAAAGAACCAGAAGAAGAGGAAGATATTTTAAATATTTGTAAAAATATTTGTGTAAGTGAAAATTCTTATATATATGCACAGCTTATATTAGAATATATTTATAGGAATAATAATGATAATAGTATGAGAAGATTGTCTCAATATTTATGTTTGTATATATTATATAAAGATATTAATATATATAATATATGTAATAATTATTTTTCAAATGTTATAGAAAATGAAATAAGTATATCCTATTTAATATTTAAAATTAATAATTTGCATAATTATTATAGTTTATATAATATTTTTAAAAATATCTATATGATAAGAAATAAAGGATGTATGCATATTAATAACACGGATATTATTAATCTATATAATTCTATATTGAGGGTATTAAAAGTATTCAATGGTCAAAAGTTGTTACTCTTTGATTCCACATATATGTTTGATGATATGAATAAAAAAGAAAGATTAATGAATAGGGATGAGCACGTGCAAACAAATAATAGTATTTATTATAAAAACAGTGTTTATGATAAATTACCAGAAGACAATAATTGTGGTGATATCCATGGTGATAATCATTCCAATGATATATTTTCGTATAACGAGAACAGCTTCTTGAATTATCCATCTAATTTTTCTGATGAAAACAGAAGTACCTTGGAGGAGTATACAAGAAGATGTTCAATAAATAAAATAAATCAACATAATTTAACTAAAGAAAAAAATATATCAACTTATACTGATGAAAATGGTGTCAAAATAAATGATAAACAAAATAATCACAATATGGATTTAGAGAATAGTGAGCAGAATTATTTAGAAGGTGATTTAACAAGTGATCTGTATGAATGTATAGGAGAAAAGGTTATAGATAAATTAAATATAGATGAATTAAATATAGATAAATTAAATATAGATGAATTAAATATAGATAAATTAAATATAGATAAATTAAATATAGATAAATTAAATATAGATAAATTAAATATAGATAAATCACATACGGATAAATCACATACAGATAAATCACATACAGATAAATCATTCATAAATTCTGAAAGTTTCAATTTCAGTGAAAATAAAATAAAAAGTGGTGTGAGCGAATTTTTATTACCTTCAGCATCACAATATGGAAGAGACAATTATAATTATGATAAAGAATTTCTGAGAATAAATATTTATGCTGAAAAGATTCCACTTATACATATGAGAGATATTATATTTATTAATAATTTAATAAATATATTTGTAAACAATAATAACTTATTTTCTAATAATATGTATAAAGTCTATGGAAAAGTTCTCATATTTTTAACTACATATTCTCCATATGAATATGTATACAACCAATATTACTCTTCCTTTTTTGAAAAGAAAAAGAAGAAGAATTCTTTTAAAAAATATTCCACGTCATTTTTTGATATTTATGATGATAGGATGATGGTTGGTACGAAAGACAAGAAGAAGAATAAGAAAAAAAAGAATAAGAATAAGAATAAAAATAAAAATAAAAATAAAAATAATAATAATAATAATAATAATAATAATAATAATAATAATAGAATGGTTGAGGATGATGAATATGTTGATAATATATATTATAACAATACAAATAATAACCATCAGTCATATGAAAAATCAAATGAAAGTAGTTTTTCTAACGAAACAGATAATGAAGAAGAAAAGAAAAAAAAAAAAACAGATAGCATATTAAACGTCAAAAATAGTTATGATGATAATTATACAATAAAAAAAAGGAACCCTGAAAAAAAGATAGAAAATAATTGTCTTGATGAATTTAATAATGCTTTAGTAATAAATGGAAAGGATAACATAATCGGTTTAAAAGATAATATAGGAGATGAAGAAGAAAAGACTAATTTAAATAACATGAGTGACAAGAATTTGTTCATACAAAATGAAATAAATGAATATAAGGAAAAGAACATGAAAGAGTGGGATGATAATAAGAAAAAGAATTCAAATATGATTTGTTCAATTAAAAATATTATAGATAGAAATAAAAAGGAAGAATATCCTAATAATATTAATGATCTTTTTGAAATTAAAACAGAAGCTAAATCTTGTCATGAAATAAAAAGTAGTGTATTTCTTAATATAAAAAGTAAAAAAAAATTAAAAACTAATAAAATAAATAAAAAAAAAAAATATTATTTTTATAAATTATTCCATAAATTTAGAATGTCATATAATAATTTTATTAAATATACACAAAATGAAATTTTCCATATATATGAAATCATACATGGAAATTATTCAGATGTACAAAAAGATAAAATGTTAATAAGAAAAATAAATAGTAATTTAGCAGCATCTATTATTTATAAATATATTTATAATAATATATATGAATATATTAATAACTCAAAAATTAATTTAATATATCCTAAATTTATTCTTTTAAAATATATTGTCGATAAATATCCTCAAAAGAGATATTTAACCCTACACTTTTTAAAGTAAAAAAAAAAAAAAAAAAAAAAAAAAAAAAGTTAAAAAGTTAAAAAGTTAAAAAGTTAAAAAGTTAAAAAGTTAAAAAGTTAAAAAGTTAAAAAGTTAAAAAGTTAAAAAGTTAAAAAGTTAAAAAGTTAAAAAGTTAAAAAGTTAAAAAGTTAAAAAGTTAAAAAGTTAAAAGTTAAAAAGTTAAAAAGTTAAAGTTAAAAAGATTTTTTATTTATTTCTATTATTTAATGTAAAAGTTATATATATATATATATATATATATATTTATATTTTTACATTTTAGGGAGCTATATATATTTATCATTGAAAAGGAAAAGGCCTTAGAGGAATATGTAGAATTAAGGGGGAATATAGTTTTATTTATTGTATATATGATAAGATATGAAAATATGTTTTGTTATGTAGTAAATATTATTAAAACAATGGTAAGACATTTCTCATTATTTGTATTATACTTCAAATAATAAAGAGAAAAAATGTGTAATTATTCTTATCTATGTAATAAATGTTTCAAATCATTATATTATTATATCATTATATCATTATATCATTTTATAATATATATATATATATATATATATATATATATATATATATGCATATATTTTTTTATAGATATATGTTTTGGATAAATCACTCATAAGATTATTCATAATGAAAACCCTAACATATTGTGCCCCACCTTATGATTTAATGTTTTGTCAATGTCTTTTAAATTTTATTTATTCAGTTTTAAAAAAAGGTATTATAGGGGAAACAAACTACACAAAATGTATATACATATATACATACATATATATACATACATATATATACATACATATATATACATACATATATAAACATACATATATATACATACATATATATACATACATATGTTCGATGTATATATTTATATTCATTTTGTTTTTTTAGAAGGTATATATTACAAAGACGAATTTAAAAAAATAATAAATAAATTTCTGGATGAAGTTGCTAATATGCATCACATGTATCAGAGTTCCAAAACTAAAGAGGTATGAATATATGAACATGTTCATATTTTATTTTTTCAAATATAAAAAGAAATATATATATATATATATATATATTTTTTTTTTTTTTTTTTTCTTAACGACAGCTCTTCATTTTAAGTAATTATATTAGGGACCACATGATCCAATCAGAAATGGAAACACAACCATGTTAATTTATTTTCCCTAATATATATATATATATATATATGTATTTATACATATATATTTTTTTTTTTATGTCTTTTTAATTCATTGGAATAATTAATATGAAAACACTCTTTTGTAATCCATAATATGCATTAGAAAAAAGAAAAATATATATATTCATATTTAATATATATTTCTTATTTTATAAAAAAATATTATAGACATTTATGAAAATTAAGAAACCCTATTTCATTTCCATTTTACCTAATTTTTTTAAGTATATTTATCATTATTCAAATTAAATGTTATATATATATATATATATATATATATATATATATATATATATATATATATATATATTTATATATATATATGTATTTTTATTTATTTATTTATTCATTCATTCATTTGTTTAATTATTTTTTTTTTAATTAACTATAATATAACGTAACGATTTAATTTTTTTTTTTCTTTTATGATTCTTGTAAAATATAAAAGGTGTATATAATACACACGTGTGATTATAATTGTACTTTAATATAAGAATTAAACTATGATAAAAAAAAAATGAATACAAAAAAAGCACACATATATATAATATACAAATGTTTGTCATTATATTTTTGTTTTGTGTCAATATGTTTAAATATATTGTACGCACGTATGTTTTTAAAGTTTTAAAGATTTAATTTTTTCAGATAAAATAGACGAATTAATTTTTATGTATTATTTTTGATTTTTTGATTTTTTTGATTTTTTTGATTGTTTTTCCCTATACATAAAATTAATAAAAACCTTGAAGATTTATATGAACCTTAACATTATAAGCATTATTTTATGTTAGCTGCATAAGTATCTGTATTACTTTTTTGTACCATCCTAATTTCATATGAATTATTATTATCAGGAATAGGAGGAGTAGTATAATATTTTTTAAATTTTCCTTTATGTAAGATTTTTTCCTTACCATAATATATTAATGGTTTCATATTTATAATATTTTCAACAGGACTATTATAAACATTATTATTAATATTATTATTATTATTATTATTAATATTATTATTATTGTTGAAATATATATTATTTACATTGCTGTTCATAGTTTCTTTTTGGATTATTTTTTTTATTTCATTTATTTCTTTAACGAATAATATTCTCTTTTTATTTGCCTCTGTATATTCATTAGAGATATAAATATTCGTATTATCACCTTGATCTTTTATTATTACTTTTTTTGGTTTCTCATTATCTGTATTCACATGATATAAATTGTTATAAACATTTTTTTGAGAAATCATATTATAACTTTGTTCATGTGATAATATATGTCCATTATTTTCATCTACCTTTTTATCAATATAACAAATGTTATGTGGTAACAAATTGCATGAATGGTTTTCTTTTTTTCCTTCTACATCGCTATGATTTATATCTTCTTGTATATTTGTATGGTTTGTATTATTATTAAGAAGGTTACTATTTTTTTCATAATATATCAAATTTTTATTCATGTTACTGCTTGGTAAAGAAGATAGATTTAAATCATAAGATAAATTATTTTTTTCATTGGATAAATGCGATTTATCATAAATGGGTGCATACTGAATATCATAATTACAAAAAAGATTACTATTATTATTATTATTATTGTTGTTGTTTTTATTATTATTATTGTTGTTGTTTTTATTATTATTATTATTGTCGTTTTTATTATTATTATTATTATTGTTGTTTTTATTATTATGTGTTATATCCAATTTATTGTCTGACGTATACATACTATTCACCACACTGTTCTTATTATTCATCATTTCATTTTTTTTATCAAATAATATATTTAAAAAATTATTTACGTCGTGTCCTATTTTATTCAAGTAATAATCATTATTATTTTCATTCATTTTATTGTATTTATTATTTTCGCTCTGATTTTTTATATTATGTAAAGAGGACAAAGATTCATTTTTATTTATATCACATATACTTGTATTATTAGATTTATCTTGAATATTATTATTCTCGTCATTGTTCCTATTTAATATATTATTATATATATTTTTCATATAAATATTTTCTACTATATCCTGTTCTTTATTTGTTTCTTCACACATATTGTCAGAACATTTTTTTCCATGTAAATTTTGTATGTCTTCTTTTGTATTTTTATTTAAACCTTTGAAAAACGATTTATTCATGTTCATGAGTATTTCTTGTTCTATATTATTATAACATGGTTGTTCATTTAAAATTATATTATTATTATTGTTATAATTACCATCATCATTATTTTCATTATTTACATTATCAACATTTTTGTTCACATAACCAACCATCTCTTCAGCAATTTTTTTCTCTTCGTGTGGTAATTTCAATAATATATCAGGCTCATTCTGATAAAAACATGGATTTAAATTTACCGGTATAAATTGTTTTATTTCTTCTTCCTCATTTTTCATTTCATAATTTTCAACATCAATACAATTATCGCCTTTATCTTTTCCATTATGTAGAATATCTTTAAGAAAATATGAATTAAAAATTGCATCAAAATATATATGTCTATTTTCGTAAAATGAATTTTTTTCAATATCATCATTATAAAGGCAGAGAGAATTATCTTCACGTTTGTTATTTTGAAATTGATGATTTGTATTATTTGTATGATTTGTATGATTTGTACTATTTGTATTATTTATAGTATTCTCTTCATGTATTAAATTACGAAGTATATAATCCCTCTTGTTTAAATTGTATGATCTGTTTTGTTCTTCTTTATTTTTTTCATCGTTTGTTTCCCCAGGTAGTATAAAATTAGAGCATGTATATTTATTCATATAATTATGCAGATTATTTATATTATGATTCATTTTAGCCTCATTCATTTTATTATTTATATTAGACGAATATGAATTGTTAATATTCGGAATTAAATTTTTTATTAATGAATGGCTAGCTACATCTGTAGGATATGTATTTCTTTTATTCATATTAAAATCAAAATGATCTATTCCATATTGTATAGAGTTAATTCTTTTTTCATCATTAGATAAAAAATCTTTTTCTATATATGATTTATTATTATTTAATATTATATTATCATTGAAATTGTAATTATTTTCATACATATGTATTAATAAATTTCTTTTTTCATTTTTATTCTGATCATAAAGAATATTGTTCATATATTCTTTGTGTGTTTCATTTTTAGTTGTTTCTTCAAGTTTCAGTAAAACGTTGGTATGGATATTATTTATTTTTTCTACACTATGATATGAATAATCTATATCCATTTGTTCTTTATCTCTATTATAGGGATATGAATTATATTCTTGATCATCACTCTTATCATGTTGCAAATTCATATAACTCTTGGTAGCTACATGACTTCCCCCCATGATTATTGGTAAGGAATATTTTTTAATGAATTCTTTATTTTGTATATTATTTAAGGATACATATTTATTTTGTAATGTGATATCATTATTATTATTATCTAGTGGCATAATAAATTCTTGTATTTTACAATTACTATTATTATAATAATTATTATTATAATAATTATTATTATTACCATTATTATTATTATTATTATTATTATTATAATTATTATTATTACCATTATTATTATCACCATTATCATCATTATTACCATTATCATCATTATTACCATTATCATCATTATAATCATTATCATCATTATCACCATTATCATCATTATCATCATCAACATCATTATACATTTTATTATTGTATTTCTTTTTTGTTTCTTTCTTTTCATTGTTCATATTATTCACTCTATGTTCTACATTTATATCATGGATAACATATCTGTCTTCAACATTTAGTCCATATCGCTCTATATTATTATCATTATATAACGTAGTACACCTCTCTATGTTTGTTAAATTTTTATTTTGAGAATAAAAAAAATAACATTTCATTTTACATTCACAACTAGCCTTTCCAGTGTACAGGATTTTTTTTTTTATTTTCTTCAAAATATTATGTCCATGATTATATAATTCAATATGTTTAATCATTTTAACAACACTCAAACAAATATATTTACATCTCAAACAGTTGAAATATTTATCCTTTTTTAAAGCATCTAATTGTTTAACTCTATGGTTTTCCGAAGTAATATGTTCTGCAAATGTATACACACATGTAAATAATAATAAACATATATTACATCGATAAACAAATATATATTCATTCTTTAATTCGTACACGTTATTTGTGCATTCCTCTATCTTGTCGTCAGTAGAACTGTTATTGCTTTTACAACTTAAAAGGGATGGAATAGCCATGCTGATTTTATAAATAAATAAACAAATAAATCAACAAATAAATAAACAAACAAATAAATAAACAAATAAATCAACAAATAAATCAACAAATAAATCAACAAACAAATAAATCAACAAACAAATAAATCAACAAATAAATAAATCAACAAATATTATTGGGATAATAAAATATTAATGATTCGTCTTGTTTAACGAAAAAAAAAAAAAAAAAAAAAAGGAATATAAATTATTAAAAATAAGTTTTATTATATATATATGTTTATATGTATATATCAATGTTAGATGATTAATCTTTAAAATGTTTTCATGTATATAAATATACATAATTTTTTATACTGTATTCACTTTATAAAACAAAAAAACAAAATCAGGAGTATTTAAGAATGTAACATATACATTTATGTACAATATATTTAAAGGTCCAAATAATAAAATACAATAATAATGAAAAATCTATAATTCCTATATTTTCAAATGTTTAATTAAATGTCTAATAAAATATATCAACGTTTGTTTTATTTTTTCAGTTAATGTATAAAAAGAAAATCATTAAAAATATATATATATATATATATATATATATATATATATATGTGTAAAAAATAAAATGAAATAACACATGAGTTTTTTATAAATAATATTATGACAATTATATAAAGTATTATAATGTTTAATTATTATCATAATATATATAACTTGTATAAGGTTTTTTTTTTTCTTCTTTTTAATAAAAATGAAAAGACAAAAAAAAAAAAAAAAATTTCTTTTTCATAAATAACATTCAAACTGCTTTATTTTAAACAGTATATGATGTATATGTATATAATTTATTTTTATAATTTTATTACATATTCTTTAAAAAAAAGAACACATAAAAAAACAACAACTACTTTTCTCGACAATATAAAAATTCTGTCCGTATGTGCTAACATGCATGCAATATACAAGAAAAAAATATATATACATACAATAATATAAATGAATATAAAATAAAATATTTTAATGAAAAACGTTACAAAGAATGATTTGAATGTGTTACAAAATGTTATAATTTTTATTATATTTTTAAAAGAGTTCTCTCTTTTGGCTTTTAATCTAAATATTTAATATTTAAAATATAAAAAAATAAAAATACACCACTATGTTATGAGTTAAGCCTTGAAAAAAGAAATTATTGTATTGTACTCATATATTTATAATTTATATATATATATATATATATATATATATATATACATGTGCCAAAAAATAAATGTTGCTTAAACGGTTGGTTGGAATTATATATTATTATAAAAGGGCAAAGTAGACCCTATATATATATATATATATAATATATATATTTTAAGGCAAGATTAATATAATATATTCGACAGCTTTTATATTATTTAAAATGAAACGTTTTATTAACACATACTTTTTTATGGAAATTCTTTAAAAGCATTTTTATGAAACATTATTCTTTTAATTAAAATAAATTATTTTTGTTGCTCATTTTTATATGCAGCTAATAAATTCGCATATACATACATATATATACATATATATATTAATTTTAAGGAATTAAAAAAAAGAAAAAATTAAATTCAAACAAAAAAAAAAAAAAAAAAAAAAAAAAAAAAAAAAAAAAAAAAAAAAAAATAATAAAAAAAAAAA
>NC_033649.1:206331-208230 GCF_001601855.1 Plasmodium reichenowi | reverse complement strand
AAAAAAAAAAAAAAAAAAAAAAAAAAGACAATTCAGTAATACATATATATAATAACATGTATATATTATTAAAATATATACTATATATATAAAAAAAAAAAAAAAAAAAAATTAATAATTGAAATAATGATATGTTGAGAAGAGGATTGCACATGTTGGTACTATTTTTACTAACCTGGGAAAGATACCAATGTAGAATCCTTTAATTCCATGTCTTTTAAAAATAAGTTTGGATACAGAAAATATATTATAATTATTATGATTACTTAATTTAAAGTAATTATAATATTTATAGTTATATGTATTACAACCATATTTACTAGATCCATATTTATAATATATAGATCTATGGTTATTATGTGCAAAATTATTAACTTTAACATCACATATATATTTATTATTATATAAATTATTCTGACAAATATTATAGAAATTATAAGTTTTATTCTTTGTATACATATCATAATTTTTAATTTTTTTATAATCAAAATCACTTTTATGAATAATATCAATACATCTTGCTTGTAAATTTGTCTTAATAATATCCAAAGGATGTGTAATAAATGTAGTAATAGTACTACTCAAACAACCACATATAAATGGATATACAAATTTTTTAACAAAATTTTTCCTTTTTTCATATTCAGCATCTTGCTTTTTTATATAACTAACAAAATATTCATTAAGTGACCAATATATAGCAGAGAAAGGTATATCTCTAACAAGAGTAGATGTTATTCCTTTATATAAATTAATTTTTACTTTTCGATTTTGTTTATCTTTAAATATATCAAAAATGCTTACTTTATAGCTACTACAAACATTCGCTTGAATATTTGTTTTATATAATTCCAAAGGAGATGTAACTATTATAGATATAAAGCGAGAAATTGTTGCACTCAAATAATATGGAATACCTTTATCTTTTAGTTCTTCATATACGTAAAAAAATAAGGTATTATTTATAACGTATAGATTTGTAGTTGAAACAAGGCCTAACAAAATAAAATAAATCAAAATGAATTTAAACAAATATACACACATAAATATCATCATATATATATAAATATATATATATATATATATATATATATATATTTTCTTTGAATAATTTATATGCACTATTATAAATTACCTCTATATATAGCCTTAATCCCATAATTATTATATATATTTTTAAATGTCTGGTAATAAAAAGAGTTGAATTTTATAAGTTTGTTCTTTTTTTTCTTTGTTATTTTTTTTACAATGTATTTCTTGTCAAAACTTATGTTATTATTATACTGTATGTAGTTCTTTATGACATCAAGGGGTGTGCATATAAGGCTAACAAAAACACCTTTAGAACAACATTAAAAGGAAAAATATATATATGTAAATATATATATATATATATATATATATATATATATATATATGTAATACATTATTCATATATAACATATATATTAATATTCATAATATTTTCAAAAATATATAAAAATAAAAGACATTAATAAATTTTGAGCATTTTCATTTGTTCTATTTTTTTATTCTTACTTGATACTGAACTACTATATACTATGTTTTGAATATTTATCGTCCTCTTTTCCATTTTGGCTAGTTTGTATATAAAAATATGTATATATATATATATATATTTATATATGCTTATATATATATATATATATATATATATATAAATATTTATTTATTTTTATTTTTTAGTAACATTATTATAATTAAATATTCTGATTGTTATATAATAAAAAAGTTATGATTAATATTTTAATTCTGGCATTTTTTTTTTTTTTTTTTTTTTTTTTTTTTTTTTTTTAAATTTATTTTTTTTTTTTTTTTTTTATTTTTTTTTTTTTTTTTTATTTTTTTGTTTAGATTAATTTTTTTTTTATTTTTTTT
>NC_033649.1:197752-205961 GCF_001601855.1 Plasmodium reichenowi | reverse complement strand
TTTTTTTTTTTTTTTTTATTAAAATTTTTTTATTTTATTTTTTTATTTTTTTTTTTATAAAAATTTTTTTTTTTTTTTTTTATTTTTTTTTTTTTTTTTTTTTTTTTTTTTTTTTTTTTTTTTTTTGAGAAAATAATAATTGAGTTGTGAATTTAAGGCTTCATATTTATATAGCGTGTTACGGTAGAATAAATTTATTTGAAATGTTATAAGAAAAAATACATATGTACTTATTTATAAACGTTTTATACACATCTACATAAATATATGTATATTGATAAATATTGGTAGAACGTCATATAAACAGGATATATGACGCAATTTATTAAATTTAATGTGTGACGTTATTATAGGATTCAGATTGTCTGTGGAAAGTATGTCGATAGATAAATATATATATATATATATATATATATATATATATATATGTTTTATTTCATAAGTTGCTGAGGTTTTAATTTTTTATTATTTATAGCTATGCTTAAAATATCTTAATTATGTTTTTTTCTTATAAGGGGTAAATACATATATACATATATATTATATATATATCCATAAGGGTTACAATATTTCCCATATGTCAAATTAAGGATATAAAAACTTAATAATTAATTTTAAAAAAATTTATGAACAGATTTGATAACAGTACAAAAATGAAATTCAAAAAAAATATAAAATATATATGTAAATATAGGAATAATTTAAAAAAGAAAAAAAAAAGAAAAAATACAAACATATATATATATATATATATATATATATATATATGTATATGAATTGAAAATGAAATTAAAAAAAAAAAATTATAGAAAATAAATAAACAAATATCAACTATGAATTTCCTAAATATAATAATATATTATTAAATATAATTTTTTTTTTTTTTTCTTTCTTTCTTTCTTTCTTTTTTTTATTTTAATATATATTTTCCTACAATTATTCTTATTTAAAAAAACTGTTTAATATAATGTTATAATTTTAAAAAATATATTTTCATCACATATTATATATATATATATATATATATGTATATAGTATAATATATTATATAATATGTATATATTCTTATATTGGGTTTATTATATAATTGTGTTTTAATTTGAACCTTTTATATTTAAAAATATTTTATAATATTAATATGAATGAATCTTTTAATTTTTTTTTTCCTGGCACATATTATATATATATATATATATATATATACACGTATAATATTGTTTATTTTTTATTACTTAATTTATTTTTTTTTTTGTGTTGTATTTCAAAAAAAATTTTGTTCATATATATCTTAAAAAATGGGCCTAATTAATTATTTTAAAAATATAAATTCATTTTATTTTTAATAATTTTAATACATACATTTATAAACATGAAGTAAAAAAAAAAAAAAAAATGAAATAAAATAAAAAAAAGAAACATAGAATATATATATATATATATATATATTATATGACACACTACAACAATAAAACAAATAAATATATAAATATATATATATATATATATATATATATATATATATATATATATATATGTATAATATTTATATATCTACATTTTGCCCCCCTTTGAGTAAAATCGATTTTTTATGATAGTTTTATATTAACAAAAAAAAAAAATAGTATATAAATAAATAAATGTATGAAGATGTCATTTTCTATTTTTTATTAAAATTTGAAACAATACTTTAAGCAAATATGTATTCCTATATGCAGAGAAATATTAATAAAATAAATAATGTCAAGAATGTTATACTGAAAAAAAAAGAATGGCTGATAAATTCTCATATGGTTAATAACAACATCGAAAGGAATGAAATGTGTTTAAGTAATAATGATAATTCATTTATTCTTTTTAATGAATCCTTTATAAATATATTAAATAAAAATCAAATTATTTATGAAATGAGACGTGATAGAGGAGGTACTGTAAGAAGAAAGTTGAGTAGAGAAAAAAAAAAAACACAAAAGAAACAAAAAAAAGATAGTACCGATGTTCATAAATAATGTTGTGTGTAGTACATCTTTTGTATTTCAAACAGACAAAAAATAAAAATGAATAAATAAATAAAATAACTATAAAATCATATAACGGATTAAATGTTACAACAAAATGTGAATATATAAATATATTTATTTATATCTATAATATATTTAATCCTTCATAAACATTGATTTTCTTTGAGTAATAAAAATCCGTATAAATATAATTGTAGATTATTATATAAAATGTATTATTCTAAAATATTTTTTTTTATTCGTTTTAAAAATTTTTTTTAACTAATACAAAAAAAAAAAAAAAAAAAAAAATAAAAAAAAATAAAATAAAATAAAATAAAATAAAAAATTTATACACTTGAAAAAAAAAATATATATATATAATATATATATATATATATATATATATATAATGATAATATGTACATATATATTAATCCATTTAATTCTTTAATTATTAACTGTTGTTTGTTTTTTACAATTTGGACAGAAATAAATAATCGTTGAACCTTCATCTGCACTCCTTGTTTGTATATTTATAAAATGTAAAAAGTCATTTCCACAATCTAAACATTTTTCATATGTGATGTTATATGCAGTTTTTTCTTCTTCTTTAAATAATGATGTATTTTTATTAAATGCCGTAATTTTATTTTTCCAATAATCCTTTTTATTTTTATCGAATATATATTTTTCCCTATAAGAATATAATTCTATATAATTTTCATTATTATTAAATTGGTTAAATAATATTTCTATATCTCCCAATACTGATCCACAATATATACACTTCATAATATCATATGAAAATTCATTATGATTTTTAATATTTAATAATTGAAAATATTTCATAAATAAATACATATAATCATCATAATTATATATATATCCACATGTTTTACAATAGGATTGTTTATTTTTTTGAATATTTTTATTCTTCAAATCATATTGTGTTATTTCTGTTGCATTTTTAGCTAGTCGCTCAATATCATAATATTTCTTTCCTGTTAATATTTGACACAATTCATCATTCTCTATATTTATTTTATTTTTATATGATTTAATAAAATAATTTAATAATTCTTCTGATGTTATTTCATCTTCTTCAAAATGAACCTTTTTCTTTTCTTTATTAATATTTTCTAATTCCTGACTTAATTTCTTCATATTTTTATTTTTATTTTTATCAGTATCAGCATTATTCAAATCTATATTCGTATCTTTATTTTTATGTCCATCTTTCCTTTTTTCTTTCTTTTTACTATTATTTTTTTTCTTTATATTATTATTCTCTTCTTTTAAACCACTTTTGTCATACCCTTCGTCCTCTTCATCATCACTGTGTTTACTTCTACTGTCGAACGTTTCATCATTATTTACATTTTTATTAAATAAAAACTTACTTGTAAAAAACATTATATTTATATAATATTTTTTACTTAAGAGGGAAAAATAAAATTATATAAAATATTATAATATAGTATACTTAATTATGATGGTTCTTAAAGGTTATTCATAATTATAGAGATATATATATATATTTCTTTATATTTTATAATTCTATATAAATATTACTTTTGCTTAATTTAAAAAAATATATATATATATATATACAAATATATTTATATGTATATTTTATTTTTTATGTCCCATTTAAAAATATATTGTTAATAACATCCTTAATTTTGCTAAGAATGCATTAAAAAAAAAAAAAAAAAAAATTTTAACTTAAAAAATATTACTCCATATAAAATAAATTATGATTGCATTAAAAATAAATAAAGAAAAAAATATTATAATAAAAAATAATAGATATTACTATATTTTGTGATATAAAAAAATATAAACAAATAAATATAGAAGAACAAATTTTTTTAGGGTTTTTTTAAAAAAGAATAAATGGAAAAAAAAAAAAAAAATATATTATTATATATATATATATTATATATATATTTTTATATATTTTATATACTTTATTATGATTGGACCATATTTTTATAGTAAGCATTATTTTTTTTTTTATTTTTTTTTTTTTTTTTTTTTTTTTTGAATAGGTATAAAAAAAATAAATAACATGGTAATATTATTACTACAGAGTATATAGCATAAAGTTGGGGAAAAAATAATATATATATATATAATAATATAGGAATAATAATTATTATAATATTAACATATATTAAATGGATATTTTATTTATATTACGTATGAATTATTAATTTGTATAGTAATTAATAATAAAGGAAATGTTAATCATTGTTCTTAAGAATTAAATTAAAAATCAAATATATATATATATATATATATATAATATTCATTATTTATAATTTTTTTTTTTATGTTTTTTAAACCTTACTAATGTTCGAAATGATATATACAAAAGAATGTAAGGTTCTAAAAAAATATAAGAGTGAACTATAATAAATATTTTGCAAAAAATAGAAGAACCAATTTCCAAATATTTTACATATATATATCATAGAAAAAAAAGAAAAAAAAAAAAAACTTGTTATTTTTATATATTGCGAATTTTTAAATAATGTAAAAAGCGAATATTTCTTTATTATCTTTCATAACCTAAAAGTATTTTAGAGTATATTGAGAAATACAAAAATATAAATCAATTAATCTAAAAAAAAAAATGAAACATATATATATATATATATATATATAGAATTTTTTGTATTTATAAATAACTGAATAGATTATTTTCCTTCATTATAATATATTTTTTTTTTCTGTCTGTTTAAATATAGCTAGCTTTTTTTTTTTTTTTTTTTTTTTTTTACACCTAGCCAAAGAAAATTAATTTTTTTTTTTTATTTTACATATAATTATAATTTGTTCTCCAAATTTAAAAAAATCAATATTTAAGTAATTCGAACTTATGAGTTCTGATAATAAAGTAATAAACAATTTACAAAATGAGAGATATGACAACATTGCGTTGTTCGTTGCTTTTTTGTGTGGACTCATCCTTGGGTTAGTAATAAATTACTATAAAAGTATGAAGAAAAAAGTGATAAAAATAAAGGAGGTTTGTGAGACGTTCGATTTAAAATACAAAACTGACTGTAAGATGGTTTTTTGTGTAAGAACGGGTAAGTTTTGAAAAAGAAAAATATAATATATATATATATATATATATATATATATATATGTGACATCTTTTTAGTTATAATTTTTATTTTATTATATATTTCATATTTATAATATAATTTTCACTTATCACCTACATTTTTTACTCCTTCATTTATTCATTATAGATATCAAAATGACAAAGGGAAAAATATGCTCACAATGTTGTCACGCTTGCCTATCCGTATATGAAAAAATTTTAAAAAGAAATAACAAAATTAAAGATGAATTACAACAAAAAAATAGTTTAACCTATTTTGATGTGTGGAAAAAAACTGGACAAAAAAAAATTGTTCTTAAAATATCAGTAATATAATATATGATGCAAAAAAATGAATACATGAAAAAAAAAAAAATAATTAAATAATTAAATAAATAAATAAATATATATATATATATATATATATATTACATCGATTCTGTTATTTTATTTTATATTATTTTTTTATTATATTTTATAATTATTATTCTCTTTTTTTTGTGTGTGTAATTCATAATATTATACATATTTCGTTTTAATGATTTTCTATATTTTTTTTGATTTTAGAGCTTAGAAGAAATGTTTGAAATAGAAAGCAAAGCTCAAAAGGAGAATCTTATAACGTCCATAATTGTTGATGCGGTAAAAAATAAAAAAAGGCAAAAAAATGAGTTTTCTTTTTTTATTCATGATGTATAAATAAGGATTCCTATAAAATTTATATATTTTATGTATATGTTTATACTTTTTTCACGTTTATAATTGTATTTTTCTTTTTCTTCCTATTATTTAATATATATATATAATATATATATATATTTATTTATTTATTTTTATTTTTTCTTTTATTTAAGGGGCGCACACAAATTGAACCTAATACAGAAACAGTCATTGCTATCGAACCAGGTTTTTTATTAACATTTACATAATATATAATATATGTATATATATATATTTATTTATTTATATATATATATATTTATTTATTTATATATATATATATTTATTTATTTATTCCTCTAAAGAAATATCATTATAATTATATAATCACATTTATTTTTTTATATTTATTTATTTGGCTAATTTTATTTTATTTTATTATTTTTTTTTTTTTAGTACCTGATGAAATTGTGAATAAAATAACTGGAGATTTAAAACTTTTATAAGGGTGACGAGAAATATGAAGAAATTATTTATATTCATTTTTTTTTTTTTTTTTTTTTAAATACTTGTTTTTGTATGTTCATATTATATATAATTTGAACCATTTCATGGTTAACATATACTTTTTTATAATTTTTTTTATTTTTTAAAATTTTTTATTAATTATTTCTCAAAGATATACGAATGATATATATTGGTAACCATATTAGGTTTATATAATATATCATGAATATCAAAATTGTTTTTAGAAACCTTTGATATTGTATTAATATTTTGTGTTTTTTGTGAATTATCTTGATGGTTTTTATTCACATGTTGGTCATTACTGATGATTTTATTTATGTTTGGTTTTATTATATTATGATCATTTAAAGGGATATTATTATTATTGTTATATTTATTTTTTTTGGCTATGAGTACATAAATACTTCCAGCATTTTTGATAACTTTAAAAATTATGGAGAAGTTATTATTTTTTAAAATATCTATAGGATATCTATTTTCATAATAACCATATTCCCAAGGAATTTTTTTATTAGGATATAGTTTCAATTTTTCCAAAACATATCGAAGTGTTTTGTGATATATGATTCCTCTTTCTATAAGATAAAACTTACCGTTACTTTTCATAACATTATAAATATTTTGTAAGCTTTCATTTACATATTCTAATGAACATAAGGTAAAGGAAGAAATAACATTATCAAAAATATTAGGTTTGAATATTTTATTTTTAATATCATCTTTTATTATATATACAGAGAAAGGTGGTTTTATTTTATCAACCTTATCTTTTAATACTTTACACATTTCTTCACTTTTTTCAACGCATACTAATACATCAACATTTTTTAAATATGAAATATTACGACCAGAACCAGCACCAATCTCTAATACTATTCCTCGAACTTTTCTAAAATTCTTTCTTCGATATTTATTTATACTAGTAATCTTTTCTATAAAATCATTTTTCTCATCATATTCTTTTGCTAAAGTATCGAATATTCTTATACGAAATTTTTCATTCGGTACTTCTAAAGTTTCATCATTCAAAGGTCTATTCTTTTTATATATATAAAAACAGCTACCTATAACACTAACATTCGCAAATGTCACCCCTAATAAAACCTGGAAAAATATATTTATGGATAGAAATAAATGTACATATATGAGCATACATTTGTATATAATATATATTTTATCGTGCATATATATATTATATATATATATATATATATATATATATATATATATATATATATATATATATTTACATATATTTATATTTATTTATTTGCTACCTTTTTAAAGGAAGAAAATGTGAACATAACTATTCTTTTTTTATTTTTTTTTTTTAACGTAATAACTTTTAAGAAATAAGAGAAAACAAAATATTATATAATAAAGAAAAATTATAAAAATATCAGATATATAAAAATTATAAAGTATATAAATATTTAATTATGTATTTTACTACGTATAAATAAATTATAATAATATATACATAATATATATAAATATAATATATATATATAATATATATATTTAATTTAATATATAATACTGTTCGTATATATTAAAATATGTAAATACATCCATAAATTTTATAACAATTTATTCTATATATTATTTCATTTTATTTTTTTTATTTTTTTTAAAGGAACCGCTTTTTATTTTTATTCATCTGAATTAAAAAAAAAAAAAAAAAAAAAAAAAAAAAAAAAAAAAAAAAAATTTTTTAAAAAAAAAAAAAAAAATTATTTTTTTTTTTTAAAATTAAAAATATAAAAAAAAAATAAATATATATATAAAAAAAAAATATAAAAATATATAAAAATAAAAAATAAATAAAAAAAAAAAAAAAAAAATATATATATATATATATATAAAATAAATATATGTAAAATATATTATTAAAAATATTTATAAC
>NC_033649.1:195755-197352 GCF_001601855.1 Plasmodium reichenowi | reverse complement strand
AAAAAAAAAAAAAAAAAAAAAAAAAAAAAAAAAAAAAAATACGTTTTAAATAATAAAATATTAAATTTTTTTTTTTTTTAAATATAAATTATTGTAATTATATATATATATATATATATAATATAATTCTATATATTTTTTAAAATGAAGATTATTATATATAAAAAGAAAAAAAAATATGATAAATAATGGAAAGATATCAAGAAAAAAGTTTCCACTATATAATATCAGAAAACTTTTCTTAGGAAGGAAACTTTTTATGAATAAGTTCAAAAGATCTTTTTGTATTCAAGAAGGAGAATTAATAATCAAAACAAAAACAAAAACAAAAAATAAAAACAACCGAACAGATATTGAAAAAATGAAATATAAATTAACGAAATTATATGGTCGTAAAAAATATTATGATAAAGTTAAGAAAATTAAATTATGTAGCAAAAGGAAAATAATAAAACATAAAAAAAAAAGTACTATACTAATTAACAAAGAATTACAAAATGATAAAATTTTTAAAACTGAAATGACTAGTAGTAGTAATAATAACAATAATAATAATAATAATAATGATATTAATAATAATAATAATAATCATAATAATAATAATAATCATAATAATCATGATTATAATAAAAATGAAAAAGTAAAATGTAAGTATAGCTTTTGTAACAAGGAGGATAATAATAATAAAGAATCCTATACAAACCATATTATTTTAAATAACAAGAACAACTGTATTGAGGATGTATCTAAAATTCACAATATATGTAATGAAATCTTTAGAATACAATATACAACAGATACGTTAGATAAAAAGAACACAGAAAATTATAATTCTGTAGTTGAAAATAATATATTAGAAAATCCAATTAATCAAAAATATAATGAAAAAGTAACTTATATAAATACCTTTAAAAATAAAAAAGAATCAATACCATATGTTGTTAATAAAGAATTTGGGACATTCTTTGCTTCAACATTTATTGACATAAAATATACTATTGTTAATTGTAATGCTTCTTTTCAAAATATTTTTACTAATTTATTTAACGAATATATGTTTTTAAAAAAATACCTGAACCGTAATTATTATGCATATCATAAATTGAAATTCTTTTTTAGTTGCACACATTTTATTAAAAAGTTAAGATATCTTCTGTCTATATTATATGATGTTATATACAAGAAGGATGAGCATTTAATGCTAGATTTATATAGCGAAGTAAAAAACAGCATACGATTGCTATATTATGTTGGGAGAAGGTTGTCAAATTATTTAACCTGTATAGCTTATGTAAAAATGATATATATAATTATTGTTTGTATAGCAAGGGTTCATACCATATTAAATTGTATTCTTATGTCAGAACCCTTTAAAAGTGTTATACCACAAATGTTAAGCATATTGTATCAGATAAAAACATAAAGAAAAGTCACACACATAAACATATATATATATATATTTTTTTTTTTAATGTAATAATTTATTCCATAATTAATATTTTTTAAGCGCAAAATGCAAATACTTTATTTAATTAAAGCATATAAATTTTTATCTTGTTTGTTTTATTAATTTAATTTTTTTTTTTTTTTTTTTTTT
>NC_033649.1:188897-195409 GCF_001601855.1 Plasmodium reichenowi | reverse complement strand
TTTTATTATTTTTTTTTTTTTATAATGTTCTTAAAAATAGCTACGGTTGTTCATATTTTCTGAACGTTCATAATTTTTTTTTTTTTTTTTTTTTTCTAGCCATTTTATATAATTAATATTATTGTTCTATTATTTTTAATATTTTGTGTATGTTAAGGAAATGTGTATGTATAAATATATGTGTATGTATAAATATATATGTATATATATATATATATATAATTGTTTTTTATTGTTTTTCTCCTTTTAACATTTTCAAGGATATTAATTTAGATAAATTGTATTTCTCACTTTTATATTTGTGAATCATGAGGTTTGCTTAAACAACATACACTAAGAAAAAAAAAAATAAACGAACATGATATAATTTTGATAGTTGAATGATTTGAGTAATTTTTGTTCGCTCGTCTTTAAATATGATTATAAAATTATATAATTCCTTTTAATTTTGAATATATTATATATGTACTTTCTTTACTTTTTTTTTTAGTGATTGTTCCCCATTTTTATTTGAAAACTTTAGACGTATATAAAAAATACAATATATGTATATTTATTAAATGTGATCTTTCAATATGTTACATATATGTATATTTTTTTTTTATATTTTTCCTATAGGTATTTCAGAAGATAAACATACAAAGGTTTTTTTTTTTTAATATAGATTTTTTGTTCTTAAAAATTGGTTTTATATAAGCATATGTTTATACATTTAAGTGTGCATATATTTGTTCATATATATATATATATATATGTGCGTTTGTATTTTTAGGTATGTAATAAATCGGAAAAATATATAGATAATCTGATTGATTTATATTGGAATGACATATGTACAGAAACCAAATTAGAAGAAGATACAGATGAAAGTAAAAATGGAAATTTTAATAAATGTGAACAAATAGGAACAACATATCATAATAAAAACAAAGTTAATTTAGAAAAAAAAATTAAGGAAGAAAAAGATTATAAATTATCACAATTTTATGTGGAGAAAAATTATAATGACAAAAACTATATTAACAATTTTGATAATTCCGAATGCGGTGTAAACAATATTTCCTTTGATAATGATAACCCATATTTTAATGAATATGATAAGAATAAATTTATTAATGAATTTATTGAATATTATAAAAAGCTGAAAGGTGAATATTATATAACTCCTGGAAATTTTGTACATTTATATACAAACCAGAAGGTGAAATTTTTATGAAAATATGTGAATACAATGTTAAAGGTTTTTTTTTTTTTTTTTTTTTTCTAAATGTCTCAAATATGAAACGTTTCTATATATATATATATATATATATGTGCTATATTTAATTATTTTTATATATATATTATATATATTTATATTTATACGCTTGAATGTACATTTTGATGTCTTTATAGAATTGTAATTTAATTGAAGAGAAGGACATAAAACTGAAAGGTATATCTAGAAATAAAAATATAAAAAAAAAATATAAATATTGTATGAATGATGTTAGTTATTATAATAGTATTAATAATAAAGATAGAAAGAACCTAAATAATGTAAATAAATTAATAAAAAGAAAAAGAAAATATGATAAAAATGAAAAGGTGATGTTTCATAAACGTTTTTCATCATATAATATGGGGAGCGCTAGGAAAGAAAAGGTTTTGAGCAAAAAAGCTAAAAAAAGGGAAAAATTGTGGAAACGAAATAAAAAAAAGAGAGAAAAAAAAGAATGCATAGAAAGTTTAAATGTGGAAAAAATGGAAATAAATTTATGTGTAACGAAAAGATCAAAGGAAAACATATATAATATAATAGTAGAGAATAACTTAAAAAATGAAAAATTGGAAAAGATACAAATGAAAGTACATAATGATACATCATATTTACAAAAATTAAAAAGAGAAAAAAAAAATGACATGTCGGCGATTAATAAGATTGAAATAAGAAATAAAAAAATGGATAGGATATATAATGATAAAAAGAATGACAAGGATAAGGTACAAATTAATGTATCAAGTTTGCATGTGTTAGAAAAAGCATCAAACATATTGAAGGATAGTAGGGAGTTTTTATTATGTAGTATGGATGAAATTCATGTAAATAATAAAGAGGAATGTGAAAAAATAAGAGAGAAATTTCAAACACTTTTTGGGTCATCTACTGATAATACAGATTTATATAAGGATCAAATTAGTAATAAAGAAGATTCAATATTAAAAAAAAATAATATTGAAATAATGAATGAGTCAGATGTGGATATAACAAAAAAACATGTTACTAATAGAAGTTATAGTACTGACAACATAAAATGTAGTGATGATTATAAAATGAAAAATACAAATCAAGTAGATAATCAATGGTATGTAGAGAATTATTCGTCTCAATCGTGTAATGAAAAAAGAGAAAGATATAGTAATTATTACCATAATGATAATTATTATAATGATAATCATTATAATGAAAATTATTATAATATTGTGGAATATAATAACATGTCACATGATTATTCTTATTATAATAAAGAGGAAGGGAACATCATACCATATGATAATATTATAACGGAAGAGAATTCTATTATAGATAATAAGGAAAATGATGATTTAACACAAAATATGAAACAATTACAATCATATAAAGAATATATAAAAAATGAATCAAATGAGGATGATAAAGATACAAACAAATTTACGTATTTATCACATAATTCGATAAAGGAAGAAATGAAAATAAAACAAGATATAAATGTGGATAATATGGAAATTTTAAATTTCTTGGAAGAAAATAAAAAGAACACAAATTATCCTTCTCATGTATTTGTTGAAAAAAAAAAAAAAATTTCCAGCAAAATTAAAGAAGTGGATAATCGTATAAAAAATAAAAAGGATAATATGCAAATAATTAACATAAACGATATTCCGTCAAACGTACCTTTAACTATGTTAATTTTACAACACATGGAAGAGAAAACAAAAAAAAATAAAAAAGAGGATAAAAAATTTAAGGTAAATTATAAGGTTGAATTAATTGGTCGTTTAAATAATTGCGTAAATTTAAAAAAAGCAATAGAAAAAGAGAAAAGACTTTTTTCAAGAATTGAAAAGATATATGATGTATGCAATATGTATAAAAAGGATAATCAGAATATATGTTTCAGAAAAAATAAAAACATGACTGAAAAGAATAATATCCTTAGTGATGATGACGAAAAGTATAGATATCCTATTGTTAGTAGTAGGTCTTATATCCCTTTTCCTAATATGGATGGAAAAAATAATAGTATTCACATTAAAAAATATATGAATAATAAGTATTTATTAAATTTCAGGGATGGTAAAAAGGACGATATATATAATAATAACGATAAAGAAGAAAAAAAAAATGTACTACTCTCTATCAAACCCCTGAACATAATAAATGTGAAGGCAAATGAAGAAGTAAACACAAGAATTAATCATCGTATAAACAAATGTATATATAAGAAAAAAAATTATGACAATAAAATAACTTTAAGTGGTATTTATAAAGATAAGGCATTTAATATGAAGGGTATAAAATCATTTTTGAAAAAGAACCATATTATGGTCTCAAAGGAGAAAATGAGCATAAAAAAGGATAATTTGATAAAGTATAAAAATAAGATGTATTTTTCTCATCTATTAAAAAATAGTTGTATTAAGAAAAATTCTATGCTTAGTTTATGCAACAAGAAGGACAAATCAGATAATGTGTGTAAAAGAAATAACTTTGTTGTGAAATATATGATACATAATAAAGCACAAATGAATAAAAAGGAAGCTAACGCAAGTATTAAAAAGTATAATATACATAAGAATATACATAAAAATATAGGAATAAACCGATCAACACATGTTAGTAATTATAAGGTGCATAGTATTCAAAATGGTTTGAGTGATATAGAACATGATAATAAAAGGGCCATTATAAAAAGTGTTTTATTTATGGATAATACATATAAGGAAGGTGGTATGTATACAAAACAGAGTATTATGTTTAATAATGGAAATTTAGAAAAGTTTAAAATTCATAATAAAAAAGGAAGGGAAGGGAATTCTTTCACATGTGAAATAAAGAATAATGACTATCAGAATATTAAGTATAATGAAATGAAGGGAGCTAAAAATGATTGTTTGAATCAAAATGAAATAGTCGAAAAGGAGAAATTTGATTTGGAACATGAAAACGGTTCGGAACGTTTCATAGAAGAAGAAAAACATATATGTATAGTAGATGATAAAAAAAATAATATAATGAATGTTGATGAGAAAAGAAAAAGTGACTACTCGTCTTATGAAAGAGTATTAAAAATGGAAGGAAGTAATAAAAATGAAGAAGGTTATTCCAATACAGACAAAATACTAAAAAATGAAAAAAATGTAAATGAGAAAAATGATGAAAAAAATGTAAATGATGAAAATAATTATTTTTATAATAATAATAGTGACAGCTTTGAGCTGTGCACAAATTCATTAATATTTACCAATAATAAAAAAAACAGTATATTAATTCCTAGTGAGAATGAAAAAGGTATTATAGGATCACAGAAGGAAGAGGAAAAACATATATCTCCTGTTAAGATAAATAATAAAAAAAAAGATTTATGTAAAAATATAAATGAATCTAACTATTCAGATAAAGAATATAGTGTGTTGTTAAATAGTATAGAAAAAAAAATGTATAAGAAATGTTCTAGCACCTCAAAGATAAGAGGAATAGAAAAAAAGAAAATAAATGAAGATTATGTTGATTTAAAAAATATAAATTGTTCTAGAAATACATTAGAATTTTTTCTAACCAAAAAATATTTGAAGAGTAGCGAACTTATTATAAATGAACATGATTTTGAAAATATTAATAATGTATATGAAAAGAAAAAAAAAGAAGAAGAACAACAAAAAAAAAAAAAATTAAATAGAAAAATAAAAGTTAATATTCATAATGATAGTATAATAGAAGAAAATATGTCATCTCAATATAATTTTGTTAAAAAAAAAAATAATAATTGTATGGTTAAATTTGAAACAAAAAGGAGTAAGTCCATATTGCGCTCAGAAATATTTGCTGTTGAAAAAAATAAAAAACGTGCAACAAATTTGATGCGTTCTGAAGAACAATTTATTTCATCAATCGGACTTGTTGAAAAGGGTGAAAATAGAAAGAGGATAGAAAAAAAGGATGAGGAATATATAAAGGAAAAAATAAAAAATAAGAAAAATGAATTTAAAAATATTTTAACAGAACAATTACTTTTATTCAAAAGTGCAGAAAATATAAACACAAGTGGTAGTTTCAATACTGAAAAAATAAGACACATAAAACGAACCAAACGAAAAGTTAACCTTAGTAATAATTTTATTTTAAATAATTTTTCTAATATTTTAAAAAAATTACAGAGAGTGGAAGAGGATAAAATAAAAATGGATGAACAAAAAAAAGAAATAAATAAAAACAATGAGAAGGGTGAATTTAATGAAAAGGAAGAACCTAATGAGAATGGTGAACATATTAAACAAAAAGGATATAACCTTTTAGCAACTACAACAAAAGAGACAGCAGAAATAAAGGAAGATTATTTTATAATACAATTAAATATAATAACGGTATTTCTGTCAGATTCATATATGAAGAGGGTTAATATGAAAGATACCTATTATATGAAGTTATTTATATATTCTTCGAATGAAATAGAAAAAATACAAAATAATTATATTGTTGAAAAATTCCCTTGTTACTTTGTATCACATGCCAATGGTATAGCTTTAAGTTGTGACGCCTTTAAGAAGATGAAGGTAAGTTCGAAAATAAAATTAATCACTACACAACTAGATGGGTTAGCAATTGTGTGAGCACACACACATACATATATATATATATATATATATATATATATATATATATATACATTTTTGTTAATTTCATGGTTTTACTTTTTTCTGCGTATTTTAGGTAATGTGCGAAAACTCATCAACTGGAGTATTCAAATTGGTAATATCTTGTTGTAGAGAAAAGGCCATTTTAAGAAAAGAGATAATAAGAATGTACAGTCGAATTTTTCAAGCAGTGAGTAAAAAATGAAAAATATATAATGGGTATATTTATCTAGGCATATACACACATACATACATACGTACATACATACATACATATATATATATTTGTTAAATGTTGTAGCCCCTAAATTTGAAGACTTATCCTTTGAGCAGGAACAAAAAATATGCACACGAGGAGAGCTCCTTCAATGATAGACTTTACGAAATGAGTGGTAAAAAATAAATAAATAAATAAATAAATATATATATATATATATATATATGTAAATACTTTTATTCATGTTATTTGATTATTATTTTCTTTTCAGGTACCATAATCCTTGGAACATTATAATTATTTAATTTGTCCCTACTAATTAGAGGCTACAAAAACTTGTAATAAATATATACCATTTAATATTTATCATATTCAAAAGAAGAAAAGAAAAAGAAAAAGGTAGAAATATGTTGTACGGTTT
>NC_033649.1:184050-185728 GCF_001601855.1 Plasmodium reichenowi | reverse complement strand
AAAAAAAAAAAAAAAAAAAAAAAAAAGGTGCATTTTGATTAATATTTTATATTATATTATATTAATTTATAAACATTGTAATTTATATATGTATACACAGATATATTTTTTGAAATTATAATTTTTCCTTACGTGTTTATTATTTTGGATTTCCATATTTAAATTATTTATTTTTATACAAGAGGAGATATATGCTTCGATTAACTGTTTTTCTTTTATATTAAAATTTTTTTTTCCTTCGTCAGTATGTGAAATGAAGTTGTATATTTTCTCTGCATATGTTTGAATATTATTGTTATCATTTGAATATTGTTTATCTTCTCTTTTGCTATTTATGGAATTTATTAAATATTGATTGTTGAGGGACAATTCTTGGTTTTCCAAGAGTATGTTCCTAAAATTGTTTAACGTCTTCACAAAAATAAAAATAAATAAATATAAATAAATAAATATAAATAAATATAAATAAATAAATATAAATAAATAAATATAAATAAATATAAATATATAAATATAAATAAATATAAATATATAAATACATCTATCTATCTACCCATATATATATATATATATATATATATATATATATATTATATGACATTATAAAATTTGGACGCACCTCCTGATTTACGGTCTTGAGTTTTTTATTTTCCTTTTTACTTTTTAATAATTTCATATTCAACTGTATATTATCTTTTTTAAAATTTTGAAGGTCTTTTAAGTTTTTTTGTAATTTATCATATGTGTGTACTTTTGCTTTATTAAAAGTTTGGTTTATATTATTAATGTATGTTATATGTTGTTTATATAAGTATGGTGTATGATAATTAATATAAGATAATTTTGTATAAATAATATTATGAATATGAATATAATTAAAGTTCTCTATGGATTTTATAAATTCATTTGTTTTATCTAACAAATTTGTAATCAATGGAGAATTATTTATATAGAAATTTCCAAATCTGTTTATTTCACATAAACGATAGGAAATATAAGATTTTAAAAATTTTAAAGATTGTGGAATGTATTGTAATATTCTCTGAATTTTTTTTAATATGAAAAGAATTATATGATTGTTTTTTGTTTGGTAATTTTTAAAATCATTGAATTGTGACAAAATAATTTTTTCTTTTTCTTGAAGAAAATTAATAAAAGGCCTTTTTTTTTCAACAATAGAAAAATTATTATATAAAGATTTATTTTCATATTGTTTATTATATACAAATAATTTATCATCATCACATATATTAGTTATATGTATCATATCAAAACTTGATATGTTTGTATATTTCTCTTCATCATTTCTTTTCTCCATACGATTTATTATTTTATTATTTTCCTTTTTTATAATATTTCGTTTTCTTAAATTTTCTAAAATAATTCTTTCATTATTATATGGGCATATCGATATAATCAATGTTATTATATTTATTATTTTGATGACTAGTTCTTTTAATAATCTAAATTGTTGAATAACATTTCTTAACACGAACACTTTGTTGTTTATAAAGGACGGGAACATATATTCTTCTATACACAGATAAATATTTACCTTAACAAAAAGTTCTCTTATTTTGTTTTTAATGATATGAAAAATGTTCTAAAAGAAAAAAAAAAAAAAAAAAAAAAAAAAATATACATATTTATATATATATATATATATATATATATATAT
>NC_033649.1:181782-183950 GCF_001601855.1 Plasmodium reichenowi | reverse complement strand
ATATATATATATATATATATATGTGCACATAATTATGTCCTACCTGGTCGCAAATATTTTTTAGGTCAATCATTTTGGAGTATTTATCCTGCTCTTCTAATTTTTCCTTTTTCATTTTATTGTACATACTATCCAAGTTATTTTTTTGAAATAAGAATAATTCCTTACACACTTTTAAATACACCACAACCTTTTGAATAAGAGAAAACAAATAGTTTGCTAACCTTTCTTCATTCTGAAGAATTTCTCTCTACGAAGGGAAACGGAAATATTAATATGTCTATATATGCATATATGTGTAAATAAATAAATAAATATATACATATATATATATATATATATATACATATATATTTTCTTTTACTTGTATGTATGAACCCTTTGTGTCATATGCTTGATAGAATGGTATTTGATCAAAATTTATCATATATTTTGGATAACATTTATTGTGTAACATTGTAGAGATATTTCTGATATAATCTAAAGATTCATCTTTCTTTTTAATTTGTTGAGAGTATTCCTTTTGATTTTCTTCTATTAATTTTTTTAACTCTTCATATTGTTCGTCTGCTTTTATTTGTTTTTCATGGGAGGAATTTACTAGGTCGTTAAGTGTGCCAATAGTTAATTCTTTTTCCTGAGATAATAATGGAAAAATGAATAAATCACATAAGAAATATATACATACATATATATATATATTAATATACGTTTGTATGTTGTACATATTATATCATTTATTTATTTATTTATTTATTTTATTATGACAAACGTTTATTTTTTCTATATGATCCTTTTTTAACAATTCAAGTTCCTTTTTTAAATAACTTTTTTCTTGATGTAAGTCTTCAATATTTTTATGTAGTGTCTCTAAAACGAGAGAAAAAAAAAATATATATAAATATATATATACATATCCATTTTATTCCTATCATATAATAAAAAAACAAAACTGTGTGTATACTCCTCCTTTTACCATTTTCTTTTATCTTCATTTCAAGTTCCTCAAAGGCTACTGATTTGTGGATATTTTCTCTCGAGTTTTTTGTGAGTAGCATTAAATTAGTCCATCCAGAATTTTTTTTTTTCTAAAAAGTGAAAATGATAAAATATATAAATATAAATATGTACATATATATATATATATATATATTTATTAATTTATTCATATATATTTTTATTTTAACAATATGGTAAAAAAGAATATAAGGGAAAGTTCTATTTTTTTTTTCTCTTTTTTCTTTTCTAATATTTTTTATATTTCTTATATTTTTTATATTATTCCATTTACTTGTTCTTCCAAACTAGTTGATAATAGTGTCAAGTTTTTTTGAAGTTGGTTTTTTTCATTTGATAGAATATCATTTTTTTTTTCTAACTCTTTAAGGTCCTTTTTATATTCGATAATAGCTTTTTTTAATATGTCTAAAATTAAAACACAACAAAGTAATATAAGAAAAGATATAAAATAAAAATATATAATTCGTATAATCTATGTTATAATATTACCATTTTGTTCTTTTATTTCTTTATATTTTTCCTTAATCAACTTGTATTTATCTTCAACATTCATTTCATACAATTAGGTAGCATAAAATTAAAAAAAAAAAAAAAATAAATAAAAAATAAAGACATTCCCTTTTTTAAAATTAAACAACTTGATTAAAAATTTATTTAAGTTACCAAAATAAAAATAAAAATAAAAAAATAAGAATAAAAATCTAATAATGAGGAAGTAAATAAAATATATGATGTGCCTATTTTTATATAATTGTAAAGATGTATTTATATATATTTTTTTATTTTTTTTTTTTTTAACATTTTAATAAAAAGAATTCGCACAAAAAAAAAAAAATAAAATAAATAAAAATAAATAAAAGTAATAATTAAATAAAATATACAAAAAGAGAAATAATATGAAAAATATAAGGAATATATGTATGTATAAAAATTTTATGTATATATTTTATATATGCGTGTATTTTAAAATATACTGGTTATGATTTAATATATACACAATATATATATATATATATATATATATATGTGTATGAAAAAAAAAAAAAATCATTATGTACAAAAAAATTATATGGTTATTTCAAAAGGGAAATGAAAATAAAGCTTATAATTAATATATACACAAATATTATAAATAAATAAATAAATAA
>NC_033649.1:177052-180809 GCF_001601855.1 Plasmodium reichenowi | reverse complement strand
AAATATATATGAATATGTAAATATTGTTTCTACTCCTAATAATATAATAAGGTATAAATGTTTTATTGTTTCATTTTTTATGAAAAATATTTTACATTCAATCCTTTTGTTTGCAAGGGATAACGTCGAAATTTTACAACAGGCAACAGAAGAATAAAATAAATAAATAAATATATTATATATATATATAAGTTAAATGTATAAATATAAAAAAATATATTTATATATTTATATTTATATATTTATATATTTATATTTATATATTTATATATTTATATTTATATATTTATATTTATATGTTTATATATGTATTCCAAAACGATAATCTATCAATTATTTATTTATTTTATTATTTTTTTTTTTTTTTTCTCCTTTTTTGGAAAATAAAAAAATACAGTTGAATTATTATTCGTTGGTTGTTCACATGAGAAAAATACTTTTATATTTCTAAAAATATACTTAATATTTTTTTCTTTTTGTCAACTACAATATTATTTTATTTATTTGTTTTTTTTTTTTTTTTGAAATTCCTTATTATTAAAAATAGCATGGATATAATGACATGAATTATAATATAAAATATTATATACATAAACATACATTTATATATATTTATATATTGTAGGAACATTTTCTTCTTTTTTCTATAGATATATAAAATATAAAAAATTTTAATATACACTTGACGAATGAAATGTAGACTGAAACCACACATATATATAATGAAAAATTGAATAATTATAAACCTACGTCTTCTTACACATTTATTAGCAAATTTATTTTTATACATATTAACATTTTAATAATAAAAAATATATATACATATATATATTTATATATACAATTTTTACATTTTACATATTATAATTTTAATTATTTATTTTATTTTTTTTTTTTTTTTGTGGGGGGGAATATTTACTTAATATATAATGTATCTATCTATACATATATATATATGTATATATGGATCAACACAAAAATATTTTAGAAATTTGTGGGAAGAATGATATATGTAAGGAAGAGAAGAAAGAACACGCTAATGTATTATTAGGATGCGCAAAAAAAGAAAAAGAGGAAAAGAATTTGGTGGATGATAAAATATATAATGAAAAAAGCAATCTTACTAATATAATAAACAATAAAAATGATATAATGAAAACAAGAGATGTAAAAAATGACAAAACATTAAAGGATGATACAATCGAAAGAATTAATCAAAAGGTCGTGAAAACCAAAAAGAATCATTTAATAAATGAAGAAGAAAAAAATATACCTGAAGATATAAATCAGAATGATAATAAAAGTAAACCTAACGATAATAAAAGTAAACCTAACGATAATCAAAGTAAACCTAACGATAATCAAAGTAAACCTAACGATAATAAAAGTAAACCTAACGATAATAAAAATAAACCTAACGATAATAAAAATAAACCTAACGATAATAAAAATAAACCTAACGATAATAAAAATAAACCTAACGATAATAAATGCATTATGAATGATGAGAAAACAAATGGAGATATTAAAAAAAATAAAATTGACAATGTTTTTATAAACCGTTGCAGTAATAATTCCTATGTAAAGGTTATAAATAGAACAAATAGGATTTATGATTATGTGGAGAAAATGATACGACAAAAAAAACATTTTATGATTAAATATAAAAATTATTATATTCATTATGCAGAAAAGGTTATGAATATAAAAGAAATAAAAAGAAAATATGAAGAGAACTATCATTTTGCCAAGTCATATTTGTGTCATGATGATTTATTAAACATTAAAAAGGATACAATAATGTTTGTGAAGAAAAATATGGAATTAAATTATAGAAATACAAATTTGTGTGAACATAAAAATAAAAATGATAATAAAATATTCAATGGGACCAATGGCTTACCTTTTATTTTAAGTGAGGACAAAAAAAACATGGAAATAAAAGATGATGAATATAATAAAATGATTGAACAAAACAATAGTCAGTGTTTTAAGGATGATAAAGAAAATGTAAATCTTGTGGATATAATGGATATACATAAAGATACATATAATGATAATGTTATAAATATAAATAAGGAAGATGATAATAAGTATTTAGATATGGATGATATACATATGAAAGAGATGAATTCTAAGGTAGGTCTTAGTTATATATATTATTATATGAATAATAATGATATGTTTAGTAAAAATGTCTATAAAATATATATAATGAAAAGTGAAGAAAATTACACACGTCATATGAATAAGGATATGGATGAACAGAGATGTATATATAATACTTGTAGTAATAAAAATAATGTCTACTCTATAAATCATTACAGCGGTGGTATAAATATATGCTTAGGTAATAATGTAAAGGGGGAGGATCATACCTTTATTAATATGCCGTATGATAAAAAAATGAATGAAATAAGGAACAGTACGAATAATAATTATAATAATAATATAAATAGAGATAAAAAAAATACACATTGTTCTCTTAGAAATGTACGAATAATAAATATAAAACATAAAAATACATCTTATGTTACATGTAAGAACTACCTGAAGAAGGGTAAAAATTATTATGAAAGAAGAATGTTGAAAAATATGAATTTAAAATATAACATCCTAAAAATAAATAAGTATATCCTTTCTTGTAACAATATTTATAAATATGCAAAAATGAAATATATACTTCAAAATGTTTTTAATAAAATATTAACAAATAAAAATATAAAGGATTATAACAAAATAAATATAATTATAGGAAAAGAAAAAGACAACAACAACAACAACAACAACAACAATAATAATAATAACAATAACAACAACAATAACAACAACAATAATAATAATAATAATATTCTCAACATGAAGAAGAAAAAAACATACATATTTTTTATTAATAAAACATATAAACTTTTTATACATAATTATAAAAATATATATTTTAAATTTGAAAATTTAATGAGAAAAAATTTTGTTGCTAAATATGATTATATATTTAAGAAATTATCTTATTATATTACATTAAAAAAAGAAATAGATTTATGTAAATTGTATATGTATGATATGAATGCTCTAGAGATACTAGATAAGAATCTAGATATACATATAAAGGAAAATAAACTAATACAAAATCTACATTGTACTATTAATCTAACAGAAATAGAAAATATAAAAAGACAACTTTTTCATTTAGAATATTCAAAAATTCATAGTAGATTAGATAAATCATTACATGAATTGGAAACAAATAAATATATATTTTTAAATCAAAAAAAAATAACAAACAAACAAAATGATCATATTTCAAGATTAGAAGTATTGATAAATCAATCCATAAAAATTAAGGAACAAATGGATGTTGAGAAAAATATGTACACACACAAATATACTCATTATGAAATATACAATTCAAAGTTTGCATATGGAAAAATTGCATACATGAGGAATCATCTGGAAATAATGAAATGCAGAATAAGCATCGAACAAATCGAAAATGAACTAGAGAAAAAAAAAATTGAGCGAGAAATTATGTTTATTGAGGAACAGAAGGAAAAGATAAGAGAGCAAAAAATATTTATTGACGAAGAGAAGAAAAAAATAAAAGACGAAAAAATATATATTCAGGAGGAGAACAAAAAAATGAATACAGAAAAACTAATAATTGATTTGGAACAAATAAATCATGAGCAAACAAAAAAAAATATTACTAATGAAAAAATAACTCTTGAGAAAGAAATCAAAAATTTTAGTAATGACAAAA
>NC_033649.1:175759-176952 GCF_001601855.1 Plasmodium reichenowi | reverse complement strand
TCGAAATAATGGAGAATACGATATATAATATATATATATATATTTATACGTTTACCCTCAGAAAAAAAAAAAAAAAAAAAAAAAAGGAAAAGGAAAATTAAACCATACATAGTGCTTCATTATTAATAATATCTTTCTTTATTTAGGAACATATTAAGAAATAGAACAAATAAAAAAAAAAATATATATATATATATATATTTTATTTGTTTATACACATAATTTTTAATGTAGTTAAAATTAATATCATATAAATGAGAATTTTTTTTTCTCCCTCTTTTTATTTTAATATTTTACAAAAATATAACATCATATATATATTATATATATATATATATATATATATATATATATATATATATTAGATATATAAATATTATAAAATGTTAAATTTATGCTTTTAAAATAAACATTTTAAAAATAAAAGAAATAATAAAAATTCTTTAATAATATAATATATATATATAACCATTATTAATTAAATAAAATATAAAAATATTTTATAAATTATAACTACAAACGATGTTAAAATAAATAAATATATATATATTTATATAATATATATGTATGTATATTATATATATTATTTATATGTAATGAATTTTACTTTGTAATATTATAAAAGCTCATAAATATACTATTATCTGTATTAAGCTTCAAATACACATATAAAAAATATATATATTATTTATATACATACATAAGAATAAATAAATAAAAATAAATACATAAATATTATTATATATATATATAATATATATAATATATTAATTGAAAGAAAAAATAATAAATGCATTATCTAATTAGAAATAAAAAAAAAATTATATATATATTTTCATTATATAATACTTAAATATTAGAAAATATAATATATATATGTATCTCAGATTTTAATTATATATTTTTTTTCTCCTTTAAATTTCGCATATTATATTACTTATATTTTTATGTTCATTTAAATATATATTACTAAATATATAAAGAGGGGAAATATAAAATATATATAAATATTATACTTATATTTTTTTTTTTATAAATAATCATATATATTATATATAATTATATATTGTATTATATATATAATTATATATATTATATTATATATATGCATATACAAACATTTTATAAGTAAAAAAAGAAAAAAAAAAAAAAAATTAATAATAATCCTCTTCTTTTTTTTCTTTATAAACATA
>NC_033649.1:173147-175659 GCF_001601855.1 Plasmodium reichenowi | reverse complement strand
ATATATATATATATATATATAATATTTTCCTTATTTGTATATCATTTAAATATATTTTTTTTTTTTTTTTTTAAACCTTGAATAATAATGTAGATTAAAAACATTATATATATATATATATATATATATATATTATATATATAATATATATACATACAAATATCCAAAAAAATTATATACACATATATAAACATATATTTATATATATGTATATATATATAAATATATGTTTTTATTATCTTAAAATTTTAGTTATAATATTATAAATGTTCTCGATATAAATAATAATTTGATATAATATATAAAAAGAAAAAAAAAAAAGAAAAATTAATAATCCAACTTTTAGTCATTTTGTATTTAAAAATAAAAAAAAGATTATAAATAATAAAATATATAATGAGTAAAGAAGTAGTAAATACAAAAGCTGAAGCATCTCGTGTTAATGCTTTAGCAGCTGTGAGGAATTATAAAGTGTGTCCACGACTAGAATATAAAACCATTTCAGGTAATTAATAACAACAAAAATAAAAAATAAAATGATAAATAATGATAATAAGTAATAGTAATAGAAACATTAACAGTAATAAGTGTTTATAATGTGTATATTCCCATGTCATAAAAAAAAAATATATATATATAAATAAATAAATAAATAAATATATAAATATATATATATATATATATTATATATATATATATAATCATTTATTTTATTATTATTATTTTTTTGTATAACCTTATAATATGTTATTATTGTACTGTTTTAATTTTTTGTTCCTTTTTATAACATCATTTGCATGAACAGTTCATGTAAATTTATATTTTTTTTTTGTTAATTATGTAAATTTTAAGGATTAAAATATATTGTAGATTTTTTTTTGATTTGTTCATATAAATAATAATTTTTAAACATTTATTATTATGATTCATTAATAATTACATTGTATATTATATGATAATATATTATTTTTTTATTTATTTATTTATTTTATTATATTTTTATTTTTATTTTCATTTTCATTTTCATTTTCATTTTCATTGCTGTGTTAGGTGTGCAGGGTCCCCTAGTAATTATTGAAGATGTAAAGTTTCCGAAATATTCCGAAATTGTTACGATACATTTAAGTGATAATACAACGAGGCAAGGTCAAATATTAGAAGTGTGTGGAAAGAAAGCAGTAATTCAAGTTTTTGAAGGGACAAGTGGAATAGATAATAAGAATAGTTATGTGGAGGTGAGTGGAGATATATTAAAAATGCCAATGAGTGATGAGATGTTAGGAAGAGTTTTTAATGGAAGTGGGAAACCAATTGATAAGGGTCCAAATATATTGGCTGATGATTATTTGGATATTAATGGGAATCCAATAAATCCTCAATGTCGTGTATATCCAAAAGAGATGATACAAACCGGAATATCAACTATTGATGTTATGAACAGTATAGTTCGTGGTCAGAAGATTCCATTATTTAGTGCAGCAGGTCTTCCACATAATGAAATTGGAGCTCAGATATGTAGGCAAGCGTCTTTGGTACAAGGAAAGGATGTTTTGGATCATTCTGATGATAATTTTGCAGTAGTATTTGGTGCAATGGGTGTAAATATGGAAACGGCTAGATATTTTAGACAAGATTTTGAAGAGAATGGAAAGATGGAAAGAGTGTGCTTATTTTTAAATTTAGCTAATGACCCAACAATAGAAAGAATTTTAACACCAAGAATTGCATTAACAACTGCTGAATATTTAGCTTTTGAAAAAGAAATGCATGTGTTTGTTATATTGACAGATATGTCATCTTATGCAGATGCATTAAGAGAAGTTTCTTCAGCAAGAGAAGAAGTACCAGGTAGAAGAGGATATCCAGGATATATGTATAGTGATTTATCCACTATATATGAAAGAGCTGGAAGAGTTGAAGGTCGTAATGGTAGTATAACACAATTTCCTATATTAACAATGCCTAATGATGATATTACACATCCAATACCAGATTTAACTGGATATATTACGGAAGGTCAAATATTTGTAGACAGAAATTTATATAATAGACAAATATATCCTCCAATTAATGTCTTACCATCTTTATCTCGTTTAATGAAAAGTGGTATTGGCCATAATATGACCAGAATTGATCATCCATATGTATCAGATCAATTGTATAGTAATTATGCAATTGCACAAGATGTAAAAGCAATGAAAGCAGTAATTGGTGAAGAAGCACTTTCAAATGATGATATTCTATATCTTGAGTTCTTAGATAAATTTGAAAAGAGATTTATTACACAAAATACATATGAATGTAGAGATATTTATCAATCATTGGATATCGCTTGGGAACTTTTAAGAATCTTTCCCGAAGATATGCTGAAAAAAATTAAAACCGACATTTTATCCAAATATTATCCACGTCACCATGCTAACTAGAGAAAATCAGAAAAACATATATGAAATGATAAAAAAAAAAAAAAAAAAAAAAAAAAAAAAAAAAAAAAAAAAAAAAAATAATATTT
>NC_033649.1:170146-173047 GCF_001601855.1 Plasmodium reichenowi | reverse complement strand
TTTATTGTTTTATTTTATTCATTTAATAATAATAGTATATCCGTTACATCATTTTTTTTTTTTTTTTTTTTTTTTTTTTTTTTATATATTCCAAAATTTTATTGTTCTTATATATAATATATGTTTATATATATATTAAACAAATAAGTAGCTTTTATTATATATCATATTATATAATATTATGTAGAATTTTTTTTTTTTTTTTCTTAATTTTGTTTAATAATTTAAAATTTTCTAATAACTAAAAAATAAATCAAATAAAATCAAAAAAAATTAAAAAATAAATGCATAAACAATTAAATAATAAATACATAAACAATTAAATAATAAATACATAAACAATTAAATAAATAATTGTACACATATATATATTTGCACATATTTGTATATATTATTGTCATGGGAGTTGTTCAGAAATAATGTGGTCTTCATATAAAAGGACGTGTTGTAATAAGGAAAATAAAAATATGTGTTATGGGAAAAAAAAAAAAAATTTTTTTTTTTTGATTATCGATCCATTTGCTTATTTGACCATATATGGGACCCATGAATGGAAACTATTTTTTCTTCTCTTGCGTCGACTACTGGATTTAATGATTCTCCTATGGAGAGAACATGAGAAGATTCAAATTTAGTGGTTCTTTTATTGAAGTTGGTTTTGATTGATGATTGAATATTCTCTATAATAATTTGATCACATGTCTCAAACATAAACTTTTTCATATACACATCGTGTAGTAAACTTTCGACTGATGTTTTTGCCCATTTGACGTTTATAAAATGATATAAATTTGATAAACATTTAACAAAAGCTTTTCTTTTGATTTTAAAAATTTGATATTCATTTGGTAGAATCCATTTATCTTTAAGAAAAAGGAAATAATTATTGATGATTTCATCATTGTCATTAACATGGTCTTGATTATTATTATTATTATTATTATTACCATAATTATTATTATTTTGTATTGTTTCGTCGTGTTCATACAAATTATATTCCTTTTGTATTTCCTCAAAAATTTGTCTATATATTCCTATAAGCTTATTAAATATGAAATTATCATTCAACTTAAAAAGAATAATTATGTAATATACTTTAATTTTTAGTGCTTTTAAAAATTGTTTTTCTTCTTTTGTTATATGTACTATTGTATAATGTGTTGTGTTGTCCTTTTCACATAGATCATCATTCCTAGAACTATGTTGTTTTGTTTGAATATTTTGTTCTTTCAAACTTGTTATATTTTCATCTCCTTTTAATGACTCTTGGAGATTTTCTTTTTTTTGTGTATTATCTTCATTTTGTTCATATGTATAATTTATAACAAAACGATTATCTATAATTTTATTTATTACTTTATCAAAAAAAGAAATCATACATTTTATATGTGTTTCGTTATTATTATAAAATGTATAAATATTATTTTTTAAAATATCATGGTTATCATTATATAAATATTTCTCATTAAAAGTATTGATTATTTTATCAAAGGCAAAAAAAAATATATTTTTATTATAATTATTCATATAATTAATACAAAGGTTAATAAAAATCGTAAGGCTTTTGGAAAATTTATTTTTTGAATAAATATGTTTATAAATGATCATATATATACCTTTATATATCGTAACAACAGAGTTACTATTACTATTAGTAGTATTATTAATATTATTACGACACTCATTTTCTCCTTCTGTGTTTTTTTCCTTGTCCCCCTCAAGTATAATATTATTGTTATCTTTGCATTCTAATTTTTTATTTTTTTCTACATTTCGTTTTAAACAATCCATATACTTTTTCTTCTTATCCTTTTCATATATTTCAGGGAAAGGAATATCTTCATTCTTACTACGTTTGCTTAAGTTTAAAAAAATGTCACTGTTTCTTTTTTCATTTTTATGTTTATTGATTATTAATTCTTTTATCTGACGATTATAAATTCCGTCAAGTTTTCTTTCATTTTTTGACCTTCCTACAAGATCTTTCATACCTTCCCAAAAAAAATAAAATAAAATAAAATAAAAATAAATAAAAAAAAAAAAAAAATATATATATAAATAAATGTTATACATAAAATATATATATATATATATGTTCCTTTTGTATGGTGATGAAATATTTTTATATATTTTATATTTTTTTTTTTTTTTATATTACATAATGAAAAAAAAGTAATATATACATTTCAATTTTATCAACATTTAAAAAAAAAAAAAAAAAAAAAAGGAATAAAAACAATTCTTATCCATATAATTTTTTTTTAACTTTTTTAGTATTCATCTTAAAAATATATATTTTTTATATATAAGAAAAATTGTAACCTTAATGGTATAAATATATATATACATAAATATTGATATTATATATATATATATATATATATACATATATAATTAATTGGAAGAGGGAAATTATAATAAATAAATAAAATTTTAAGTGATATTCTTTTAAAATATACAAATATAAAATTTTAAATATATTCAAGAATATGTGCTTTCTTCTTTTTTCTCTTTTTTTTTTCTTTTTTTTTTTTTTCGAACAGTGAAATGGAGGTAAATATTTTCTTATATATTATGTATTCCAAAAAGTAATATATATTTTAAGAAATATAAAAGTGATAAATATAGTTGCTTAAGTTGACATAAATATGCCTTAATTTTTTAAAATGGCATAAAAATTTTCTAAATGGATTTATACATATGTATATATATAGATATATATTCTTTTACAATGGTTTCTCAGTAGCCTATATGCTATATGTGAACAAACAAGAAAAGCGTGGTTATAAAATATGGATACATATATATATATATATATATATATATATTGTTGTATATTATTTATTTTGTTCGTTTTCCTTTTCTTTTCCTTTCTTTTTTTTTCCTTTTTTTTTTTTTTTC
>NC_033649.1:168464-169793 GCF_001601855.1 Plasmodium reichenowi | reverse complement strand
TTTTTTTTTTTTTTTTTTTTGTGTATAAGAGCACTTAAATGCATTATATTTTGACATATATAAAAAATGAAAAGAAAAGGGGACTAATATTATATTTTGTTATATATGAGAAAAAAACCAAATGGAAAATAACAACTATAATACTAGTATAAATAGCATATGTTCAAAATATAAATATTTATTTTTTAAAATCATATGTAGAATATATTTATGATTATATTTGTAGATGACTTTTTTTAAGTTTTATACACACACCAAAATTATTCTAATCTCTGTTTTTCTAAATGTGTTAAACATAAATTATAAATATTATACATACATAAATAAATACATAAATACATACACATTATATTTCTGTTCTTTTTATAATTGCACTTTAAATGCATTAGTAAATATTGGTCAATAAATAATAATATATATATTATAATATATACATATATATATATATATATATATATATATATATATTTCTTTTTATGTGTAATGGTTATACACGTGTATTATTGTGGTTGTAATATTATATATATATATATTACTTCAACATGTCAACACTCTTATAGAGATTGCATATATATATATATGTATGTATAATTTTTTAAAAGAAAAATATAAAAAATATAAAAATAAAATTATAAAGAATGATATATTAATGACGGTGATATAATTATATATATATATATATATATATATTTATATATATTTATTTATTTATTTATTTATTTGTGGTTGCCCATTCTGTATATATAATTAATTCAATATATTTTTTTTTCTATATAACGTTTGACAACCAAATAAAACAACAAAAAAAAAAAAAATTATAAAACAAAAAAAGAATAATTTATATATAAGTGGTAAAACATGTAATTAATATCAAATGAAAAAAAAAAAAAAAAAAAAATGAAAATAATATATCATATACTTATATTTTTACTTCACTATAATATTATAATAAAAGCAAAAGAAAACAAAAATGACAATTTCTTAAACGGTATTTATAAATTACAAAATATATGGAGAAATACAACTCTAGGAGAATTAGACCTAAAAATGGTTACTAATATAAATATATAATATAATAAAAAATATATATTTTATGGTTTTCCTTTTTGTATGTCTTTATAATATAGAATATATAAATGAAAATATAATATGTATATATAAATATATAAATATATATATATATATAAATATATGTATATTTTTTTTAAAGGCTAATATTGAAAATGCAGAAGGAATAATAGAAAAGTTCAATGACTCAAACAAAACCGATATTAATCAACATCCTCATTTTAGATCAAGTTAGTTGACAATATATTTTTTTTTTTTTTT
>NC_033649.1:164449-168103 GCF_001601855.1 Plasmodium reichenowi | reverse complement strand
TATTTATATATTTCCTTTATTTTATTTTTCTAGAGCTATCATTCTTAGAACATAAAAATCATAAAGATATGGGAATAGTAACGAATCATCAAAATAAAGTAAAAGATCACAAAAAAAATGAATATATTTCTGAAGAAATCATTGATATGAAACCTCAATTGGCTAGCCAAGAAATGTGGAGAAAAGGAGAAAACTTTTACATGCATGGAGCTACAAATACAAATGAACAAAACGATGATGAAGATTTGTTTGAATCATTTCATAAAAATCATAATAGCAATATAAAAATTAATAGTCCTTGTTTCGATTTACAAGATAAAGAAATGTGTTCTAATAATAAAGAGTGTTTTTATGATGACGCATATAAAGCATGTTTTCAAAATTGTATACTTCTGAATGAACAAAAATGTTCCTTATATTCGGAATGTAAACATACCCCAAATGGATGTCAAAATGAAGGTAACAAAAAGAGAAACACAAAATAAAATATATATATGTATATATGTATATATATATATATATATATATATATATATATATATATATATATTTATATTTATTTATTTATTGTCATATCTTTATTTTTACTTGTACATAATTGCTGATATCTTTTTTTTTAGGTTACTTAAATATCCAAGTGTTTGGTTCAAACCTCGGGGGAGACGTACGAGCATGTGAACTCTTTGAAAGTGAAGGGTCATGCTATCTTATGGAAAAATTATTCCAAAAATTAAGCGAAGAGAAAAAAGAAACAAGTTTCAATTGTGTGTGGATTTCTTACAAACATGAGCTTAGAAGTTACGATGATGAAAATGAACCCAAAGAAAATAACGATGACATAGTAGCATTGGAAAATAAAAAGAAATATATATATATGAATAATGTAGAAAGTATACATAAAAATCATCATTTAGAAAATCCATATCATGAAGATATAAAACATAACAAACACAAATCTTTTAATTATCATGTTCTAAGCTCATCTGTACCTAGACAAATTGCAAAAAATGAAAGGTTTTTGTCTTTATTGCAACTAAATTTAAAGGGAAAGAAAAAAGAAAAAAAGAAAAAAAAAAAAGATGATGAAGATGATGATATAGACGAAGAAGACGATGATTTAGATATCGAAGGAAAAAATAACGAATTTAATGATGAAGAAGAAGAAAATAATAAAGATCTAAAAAATAATAATATAGATGATAATGAAGAAGATGGCACTAATGATAAAGATGATCTTTTTAATAAAAAAAAAAAAAATAATAATAATAATAATAATAATAATAATAGTAACAATAATTATAATAATAATAATAATAGTAACAATAATAATAATAATAATAAGAATAAACAAAATACAAACAAAAAAAATAATAAAATAATAAATGAATTTGATGATGATATTGATGAAGTTTCAGAAGAAAATCTATTAAATGATGAAGAAAAAAAACAAAATAAAATAAAAAATAAGAATATAAATGAAACTGATAATATTTCTGAAAATAATGAAATAGAAATATCATCAAAAGATTTAACAGAACAATATGAAGATAAATATAACTATGATAAGAAAAATAATATGGGCACAAATAATAATTTTAATTATACAAATACTTTTGTTAATAATAAGAATAATTTACATAATAAATATATTAATCATGCTTCACATACACAAAATGAAAAAGATATATTAAAACATAATTTCTATGGAAAAGATAAAAATGGTACATATGAAATAATCAAAGTGGAAACACATATATGCGCAAATTTAAACGAAAAACCAAACCCATCAACTTTATTAGAAGGTGCTTTAATAGCTGAAAATGAAGCACAGTTACAAAAAATTAAAAAAAAATTTAAAGTAACTGACAATGAAATATGTGTTAGACCTACTAATTCTTCATATGTTTCTCTTATCCCTGATAAAAAATATTATTTACTTGGTGAAAAAATAGAATTTAAATGTCAAGAAGGGTATAAAATAATAGGTACAACAAATATTGGTGTATGTACAGGTAGAAATATAATATCACCAAATATAACGTGTGAATCATTAACAAATTTTGATGATGTAGAAAAGGATAATTTACAAAAAATGAATAATATTATCAACTCGGCATCAAAATATACATTCTATAATATTATTATAATAGTCTTTATAATTATTAATCTTTTTTTCTGCGCATAAAACGAAAATTGGAAAAATAAATAAATAAATAAATATATATATATATATATATATATATATATATATATTGCTTTATATTATATTTTCCTTTCTTGATAAAAATATTAAGAATTAATAGTATATGTATTTTTTATTTTCACCGACATTTGTTTAATTTTTATTTTTTATTTTTTAGTAGTACACACTTTTTGTACCTTTAGATATTATTTCATATTCCTCATTTGTTTTATTATGGATAATTTATTAAATATGTTATATATATATATATATATATTTTATTCTGGGAAATAATCCCTTCTTTCATTTTTACCTTTTTGTAAATAATTAATTTATTATTTTATCAACATATATATATATATATATATATATATATATATATATATATATTTTTTTTAAACCTTTAAAATTTATACTTGTGCAATTTGCTAATAACATTAAGATTTATTGCACATAATATATTTAAAAAAAATATATATATTTTTACTAGGTGTCTACATTGGTAGCAAAAATAAGTTTGAATGAGAAAAAAAAAATATACATATGTTATGTATAAAATAATAAGAAATATATAATAGGTAACAATATTTACATATAAGATATTATTAGTAAATTACAAAAAAAAAAAAAAAAAAAAAATTCCTTCTTAAAGGTTATAGATATAAATTATATAAAGACATTATATAAATTTTACATTATGGAAAATCTTTTTCAATTTTGGTACCTAATGTAATTGTTCCTTTCTTCACTTGTTCTTGTTTTATTTGAACTTTATAATTTCCTGTGGAATTATTATAAACAGCTTGAATAATATTCTCTTTAATAAAAGTGTTAGCATCAATTAAATGTTGTTTTATATCGTTTTCATCTTTATGCTTAAGTTGTTCTCTTATAATATTTTTTATTCCATTTAATACATGTAATTTAGCTTCAATATCGGTATTAAACGTTTTATTACAGGATTGAATTATACTTCGGTATAAATATCTGCACGTATTATTCATCATTCTATAGATACATACATACATACATATATATATATATATATATATATATATATATATACAACAATGATGTATTTTTTGAAATTATATATATATTATATATTTGATTATTTTGCCCAATTATACATGAATACTTATATATATATATATATATATATATATTATTATACATATTTTTTCAAACCCTTTTTTTTAAAAAAAATAAAATATACATTTTGTATAAAAATAAAATGTCAATTTTAATAAAAACTTTATGTACACTTTTTAAATTATACCTAATATATCCTTTTCGAATTTCACTATATTTTAAAGATATTATATACCCTTATGAAACAATTATTATATTGTACATTTATTACATTATTATTTTTTTCATTGTATATTATTATTTATTTTATTTTATTTTTTTTTTTTGAAATAGCTTTTATAATTTAAGCTTTTTCCTGACATATTCAGAAATTAGCTATT
>NC_033649.1:151040-164090 GCF_001601855.1 Plasmodium reichenowi | reverse complement strand
TATTATATATGTGCATTTTTTTTTTTTTTTTTTTCCCCGAATTGTATACATATACCTATAATCAATTATGATGAAAAAAAAAAACTTATCAAGTCCTTAAAATATAGTTAATATAAAAAGGACTTAATTATGGAACATATGAAATTTTCATAATATATAAATATATTTTTTATATATTCAAATATTTTATAGATACAACATGATATCATATATATATATATATATATATTATATATATTGTGAAATTTATATAATTAACCACGTCTTAATACATTTTTCCTTTTTTTTTTCAAAACCCTAAAACAAGATATATATATACATATATATATATATATCACCAAAATATAAAAAAACTGGTACTTATGTTTTCCTTATATAATATTCCATTACATTTTTAATAGTAAATAAAAAATTTTGTTTACTAATATATCATTAAATAAAAAAAAAAGAATAAATAAATAATAATAAAGCATATAAAGGTTCCTTTATTTTTATTTATATTTTTATATGATCTCATCTCATCTAATTTCATTCCTTTTTTTTTTTTTTTTTTTTTCTTATATTTATAAATATAACAGGAAAAGAAAAGTTTTCAATTATACAATTATAATTTATTATAAAAAGAAAAAAAATTGAACATATATAAATGAAGTATATAAATGAAGTATATAAATGAAATATATAAATGAAGTATATAAATGAAATATATAAATGAAATATATAAATGAAATATATAAAGGAAATATCCAAGTGAACATACAAGTAAATATATTTATTTATATATTTTAATTAATATTTACAAATAAATAAAATGTTCATATATTAATTATATAAATAACTTATATAGTGTGAATACGTGGAAATTGACCCTTTTTTTCTTATTTTCTTCTTTACTTTTTTTTTTTTAATGTTTTATGTAAAACAAGAGCATGCATGAAAAATATTACACATGTATTTTATATTTATATAAATTTCTTTAAAAAAATGAAGAAACAAAAATAAAGAAAAGCTTCAAAAAAAAAATAATTAAATAAATAAATAAATAAATAAAAATATATATATTATATATATAATATATATATATATATAACGAAATAATCATAAGTAAAATTTAAATAATATGATGTAGTCACGGATAATTATATCCACATAGTATATAATGACCATAAATAAATAAATATATATTATATATATATATATATAAATATATTATATATATATATTATATATTGCTTATTTATTTTAATATAAAATTACGAATGAAGTGTAAGAATAGCTGAAATATCAAGTTCTATGATTAATTAAAAGATGTTATATTTTTTTAATTAAATATAATTAAGGAAAAATTTTTTCCTTATTTTCTTTTTCAAAAAGTATTAAAAATTTCGCTATATATATATATATATATCATTTTAAAATCATATTTGAAGGAAAAAAAAGTAACGTCATTTATGGAATATATTCAGTAAAGTATTATTTATACCATTATATTTTTTATCATTTTTTTTTTTTTATATTATAATATATATATATATATATATATATATATATATATATTTTTTTTCTTGTTCTGTTTTAAGGGTTTGAAATTAAATAAATCTTTGTTTTTTATTGTATATATTTATTTGTTACTTTATATATATATATATGAATATACCCTTCTGTTTTATTATTTTGTATAAGTTTCTTATTACACGTTGTATATATATACCTTTATTTGTATATTTTTTTTTTTTTTTCTACGTAACATATAAATATATATAACAGTGTACACTTTTTTTGAGTGTTGTATATATATATATATATATATATATATATATATATATATATATATAATTTATAGTATATTAATTAATACATTATATGTAATACATTATTTTTTTTACAATTAAGGAAATAATTAATATTATATATTGTCCACATATTTTACATATATATGTATATATAATAATAATTTGTACATTTGTTTATTTTTCTCTTTCCATTTGTATGATTATTTTTATGTACATGCGCGTTTTTTTTTTTTTTTTTTTTTTTTTTTTTTTTTTTTGAAAGTCCCATTTTAAATGAAGTTTTCCAATGATCCTAATTTTCAAATCGATGAGGATTCTTTACATATGAACAATATACATCAGAATAAAATCGAAGAAGATGTAATACCAGATTCAAAAGCTGTTAGTGATTACAATGTAAATAACCAGGAAGTTCAAAGAAAAAGTTTATCATTAAAAGAAGATGAAAAAATGAGGATAAATAGTGTAGGGGTATATAAAGTGAAGAGAGAAGAATATAAAAATAATATGAATGCAAGAAATGTGCAGGAAAAGAATATAAATCAAATGTATAAGCACCATAAAAATGTTCCTACAAAAGTATATGATGAAAATATAGAATATCAAAGGAAGAATTATGAAGAAAATTTATATGGGAACACAAAATATGATAGGATTAAAGAATTAGAAAATTATATAAATATTAACAATGCGACTAGTGTATGTTCTTTACGAATAAAATTATGGGAAGCTCTTTTATTATATGTAAACAATTTGAATGTAGAATTTATTTATTTTATTATATCATGTTTAAAAGAAATAGAAGTATATTGGGGACAGGAAGCTACCGAAAATTTACATGAGATAATTAATTTAATAAATGATAAAAAATATAAAGAAGTTTCTAATAAGATAAGAGAAACATTATCAAGTTTATCTGTAACTACTGGAAAGATAACGGATGAAAATCCTTTTTTTTATACACTAATTGTATCTTCAAAAAGAAATGAAAATCGAAGTAGTAGTACTAATAATTATTCAGATTTAACATGTGAATTAAATAAGATATTACAATATGAGCATAATAGATTATCTAATCAAATTAATAATAAGACTTTGGAATATAAAATAATTGAAGTTAGTAATGCGAAAGAAGCTTTATTGGCTTGTTTAATAAATCCACAAATATTATCTGTTGTTATAGTAGATAATTTAAATATTGATGAGGAGAGTGTCGAAGAAAAGGACATCTATAATTATTATAATGATGAAAATAATTCTGTAAGAAATCACAGTGTAGCAAATTCGTATGTGTATAATTCTAGTATTGTAAATAATCTCCATATGCCCATAAATAAGTCCAGTATGAATAATATAGCGGTTAATGCATTAGCACTTAATAATAAGGATATATATATGAAAGGTATGATGGGTACTAGTAGGCACCATAATAATAATAATAATAATAAAAATAATAATAATAAGAATAATAATAATAAAAATAATAATAATAACAATAATAATAACAATAATAATAATAATAATAATAATAGTGGTGTAATTGATTTTAGGAAAAATAAATCATATAATTATAGTAATAATTATTTAAATAATAATACGAATTTAAACAAATATAATGATAGCAATAAAAAATATATGATAAATAATATGAATTATATGAATAATTTAAATAAGATGTATAATATGAATAATATGTATAATATGTATAATATGTGTAATATAAATTACAATAATGATAATATTTGTCATCATCAATTTAAAGAGTACAAATTTAATATTGCAGATTTTGTTCTGGGATATGTACAGCTAGTTTCTGCTCCCCTAGAGAAAATGAAAAAAGGGTTTAATAGTCTAGTTATCCTTATAAAGAGTATAGCGTATATTCGTAGTTCCGTTGATATATTTTGTGTGTGTACATCCATAACATTGGATAGCTTACAATCCGTAAATAATATGATAATACGTATTTTCACTACACATGATGACCATAGTGATTTACATGAATCTATATTAGACGGAGTAAAGAAAAAGATTAAGACTCCATTTTTTAATGCTTTAAAAGCATATGCCGAAAGGCCTATTGGTGTGTTTCATGCATTAGCTATTAGTAAAGGTAATAGTGTAAGGAGAAGTAGGTGGATACAATCTTTATTAGATTTTTATGGAGTTAATTTATTTAAAGCTGAATCCAGTGCAACTTGTGGTGGTTTGGATTCATTATTAGATCCTCATGGTTCATTAAAAGATGCTCAAATAATGGCTGCACGTGCATATAGTAGTAAGTACTGTTTTTTTGTAACAAATGGAACATCTAGTTCTAATAAGATAGTAATGCAGGCTTTAGTTAAACCTGGTGATATTATTTTAGTGGATCGAGCTTGTCATAAATCTCATCATTATGGGTTCGTATTAAGTCAAGCTTTTCCATGTTATTTAGATCCTTACCCTGTGTCTAAGTATGGTATATATGGTGCAGTACCTATATATGTCATTAAAAAAACGTTATTAGAATATAGGAAGAGTAATAAATTACATTTAGTTCGTTTAATAATTTTAACAAATTGTACATTTGATGGTATCGTATATAATGTAAAAAGAGTTATGGAAGAATGTCTATCCATTAAGCCAGATTTAATATTTTTGTTTGATGAAGCTTGGTTTGCTTATGCATGCTTCCATCCAATACTTAAATTTAGAACAGCTATGACAGTTGCAGAAAAAATGAGAAGTACCGAGCAAAAAAGAATTTATGAAAAAATACATAAAAAGTTGTTAAAAAAATTTAGTAATGTGAAAAGTTTAAATGATGTACCAGAGGAAGAATTATTAAAAACCAGGTTATACCCAAATCCTAATGAATATAAGGTTAGGGTATATGCAACCCAGTCTATTCATAAATCTTTAACATCTTTAAGACAAGGAAGTGTAATATTGATAAGTGATGATAATTTTGAATCACATGCATATACTCCTTTTAAAGAAGCATATTATACACATATGTCTACCTCTCCGAATTATCAAATTCTGGCTACCTTAGATGCAGGTAGAGCACAGATGGAATTAGAGGGATATGGATTGGTAGAGAAGCAAACTGAAGCAGCATTTCTCATAAGAAAAGAATTGAGTGAAGATCCTATCATTTCCAAATATTTTAGGATATTAAATGCGGATGATTTGATACCCGACAGGTTACGGCAATGTACTGTATCATACATGAAAAGAAAACATGTAAATAATAATAATAATAATAAGAAGAAGAAGAATGATGATGATAATAATAATGATGGTGATGATAATAATAATGATGATGATAATAATAATGATGGTGATGATAATAATAATGATGATAATAATGATGGTGATGATAATAATAATGATTATGATAATAATAATGATGGTGATGATAATAATAATGATGATGATAATAATAATGATGATGATGATAATAATAATGATGATGATAATAATCATAATAGTAATAATAATAATAATGTAGGAAACCAAAAAAAATATAATAATTCCTTAAATTGTAGATGTAGTGGCGATGAAAATTCCACAGGTTCCTATATTTTTAATAATAATATAAAAGAGATAGAAGATAATACAGAAAGCGAACATAAGATTCCCATCGAATATGTTGATGGTAAATTATTTAACGTTATTAAATATCCTCATGAATATATGAGTGAAGATAATAGTCCAAATAATATCCCTACAAATTTACAGAAGAGCAATATGAAATTGATAAATTATAATAATATTGAGGTGGGTAGGATCTTGGAAAGCTCGAATTGTTTTAAATACAGTCATAATGTGAATATGTCTAATGTGTTAATAAATAATTCATCGTATAAAAATAATAGTGATAATAAGAAGGATGGGTTTGAGAAAAGATATGTGTGTAATGAATATAATGAGAGAGTTAAAGAGAATTGCCCCAATGATGATACAAATTATGATGCGACATATAAAGGATATGTTAATGAAGATGTCAATGTAAATATGAATGGGCATGTCAATGTAAATATGAATGGACATGTCAATGTAAATATGAATGGACATGTCAATGTAAATATGAGTGATCTTATGAATGGGGATAATAAAAGTGATTGGTGTGATACGAACGATTGTGATGATAATAAGAATATATATTGTGATAAGGCAAATAATATTTATTATTATGGTAATAATTATAAAAGTAAGGAGGAAAAGAGGAAGAAAGCGAATTATGGTTCTGTAAATTCGATATGTTGTGATAGTACATATTGTATGGATACGAGCGATGATAATTTTAGTTCTAATGAATATTCCTCTTATATAGATAATAACCATCATAATAATAATAATAATAATAATAATAATAATAATATTAATAATAATAATAATATTAATAATAATAATAGTAATAGTAATAATAATTCATGTTCAGGTGATATGAAAAACTTCCTTGAATATTTTGAAAGATCCTGGTTAAGCGAAGATGAATTTGTTTTAGACCCCACAAGAATTACATTATTTACTGGTTATTCTGGTATAGATGGAGATACATTCAAAGTAAAATGGTTAATGGATAAATATGGAATTCAGATAAATAAAACATCTATTAATAGTGTTTTATTTCAAACTAATATTGGTACTACAGGTTCTTCTTGTTTATTTTTGAAGAGTTGTTTATCCTTAATATCACAAGAATTAGATCAGAAGAAAAGTTTGTTTAATGAAAGAGATTTAAATCAGTTTAATGAAAGTGTATATAATTTAGTTTATAATTATATTGATTTATCTGTATTTAGTGCTTTCCATCCTTTATTTAAAAAAAGGTATGAAGATAAGAATATATTTAATAATGAAGGTGATTTAAGAAAAGCTTTTTATTTAGCATATGAAGAAAATTATGTGGAATATATTTTATTAAATGATTTAAAAGATAGGATAAGACATAAAGAAATGATAGTAGCAGCTAGTTTTATTATACCATATCCTCCTGGATTTCCTGTATTAGTACCTGGACAAATAATAAGTGAAGAAATTGTAAATTATTTATCTGGTTTAAGTGTTAAAGAAATTCATGGGTATGATGAAAATATTGGATTTAGATGTTTTTATAATTTTATATTAGATTATTATGAAACGATTAATATAAATGATCCATATAGTATGTACCAACCCATGGATAAAACGTTATATGAACAACTAAAAGAAAAATATTTACATAGTAAAAAGGATTTACATGATCACAGATTAAGTAATTTGTATATGTATGATAAAGAAACTAAGAAAATGAAAAAGGTTTATATACATAATAATAATGGATCTTATTCTGTTGACCCTTATGGATCTATAAGTGATTTAAATGAAGAAGAAGGAGTAATTATTAATGCACAACTTGTTAATAATAAAAAGGATATATTTTTTCGTAATAAAAGAGAAAATAAAATACACAATAATAATAATAATAATAAAAAGAAGACACATGTTAACAACAAATCAGATGTTATGATAATTATTCCATCGGGCGATCATTTAAATCCACATATTACACATAAAATGAATGATAATAATAGGAAAATTATAAATACTAAAAATTATAACAATATTATTAATTATACATCAAATATTTTAAATAATAAACAAGACCATGCTTTTTATAATAGCGGAAGTCCTAGAACATCTGTATGTTCCAATCCTAAGAATATGAACACAAATGACATGTTTAATAATTTAATGCATACAAATGATGAAAGGGGAAATAATAAATCAATGTTAAAACATGACAAAAACAACCATTCTTTATATTTAACCAATGGTTTAAATACAAAGTCTCATAAAAAAATGTACATTGAATCGTATAACCCAAAAGGCGATAGAGAATTAGATTTTCAAAACAAAAGTACTATGTGTAATAATATGGACGATGTTGCATATCATGGAAAGCATTATCATAGTGTTAAAAAGGATGTAATAAATAATGATACGAGCTTAAAAGAAAACACATATAACAAGAATATAATGTCATGCAAAACAAATAATAATACTGGAACTAATAGTAAGAATGAAAGAAAGAAGAAAAAAAGTTTGGGAATTCATATGTCACTCGCACCAAATATTAATCATTTGAAAGGACATGATACAAGTAGATATTCCGATTCGACATCTATTTGTGAGGATAATATAAATGATGAGAACGTCGATGATACAGGTCATAAAAAAATTGATCCTATTGATGGGCATAATATTCGGAATAAAAAATCTGATATTAAGGAAATACATTATAATAATAATAATGATATATATGGTAACGCTTGTGATGTTATTCCATGTAAAGAAAATATGTATATAAATGAAAAGGATTCATATTCTGATGTTGTGCTTATTAAAAGAAATAATAAAATAAATAAAAGTGATGGAAATTATCATAATAATAATAGTAACAATAATAGTAATAATAATAGTAATAATAATAGTAATAATAGTAGTAATAATAATAGTATGCATTCAAATGTCGTACCTATATTAAATAAAGGAAACATTTTGTTAAATAATACAAATGTAAAAAATGATTATTGCGTCATTCAAAAGGATAATAAAATAATGTCGCGAAATAATATGAATACTAAATATGCTTCCTCAATTGAATATAAGAATAAGAAGGAAGGTGGTGCCTATTACTCTGATTCTAGCAAAAATATTCACGATAATTTATTTTTAAAAAGAAAAGAAAATGAAAATGTTCAGTATATAACAAAGAAGGACGTTATGAAAAGAGAACCTTTGATAGGATATAATAAAGAGGAAATCAAAAAAATAAACGAATTTTTAAAAATAAATAGGAGGATAGCTGATGAACCCATTGGGGACACACAAATAAAACTTGATGAAGAAATTTTAGAAAGAAAGGAAGAAGATATCTATGATAATAATAAAAATGATATGTTTAATGCAAATATTAAAAATAATATTGAGGATGTAGCAGACAATTCTGCACAAATGAATATTGATAAAAAGGATATAATAGTACTAGCTAGTAATAACAATTATTGTGATATAAATAATAATAGTTGTAATTATGTGAAAAAATGTGAAACAAATAAATGTGATATTTATATTACAAAGGATAACTTGGAAGAAATACAAAAAACAAATATGAATATAAAAAAAGATGTTGAGCATGATATAGCAGAGTATAATTTTGATAGTGTTATAAATCAAAGTGTAAATAATAATATAAATATTTTATTAGATAAATATAATTGTAATAATATAAAAAAATTAAATAACTCTAATATATATGAAAATAATAATTTATTAAGTAATGATAATAATTATAGTGTAAATCACAAAGTATATAATTCTATAGAAAATATTAACACTTTAAATTGTGATAATATAAAGACAGATAATAATAATAATAATAATAATAATAATATGTCTTATAAAGAATATAAAGTAAGAGGTTTAATTATATGCGAAAATGATATAAATAAAAATACAGGTAGACAATTAAATACATTAAATAATAATAGCTACATTAATAATCTTATAACTAATGTAGATGATGATACATTTGTACATCGAGAAGGGAACTTTTTTCTTCAATGCGAATTTGCAAATTCAGATATTAATTGTAATATGTATGAAATGGAAACTTCATTAAATAATATGTGTACTAACCCGGGGGAAGTTATAATAAAAAATAATATGGAATATAATGATTGTGAAACCAAACACAAGTGATTTTATAAATAAACAGCTAGGAATAATATATATATATATATATATATATATATATATATATATATATATATGTATATATGTATATTTATTTTTTATGTAAATTAATTTTTATTTTGTTTTATTTTATTGTATATTTATTTTTTATGTAAATTAATTTTTATTTTGTTTTATTTTATTGTATATTTATTTTTAGTAATCATATTATACATTTCATACAAATGAACTAGTTAAATTTTATATTTTATTTTTAATTCAAAAAATAAAAAAAAAGTAACACATATATATAAATATATATATATATATATATATATGTATATATTATCTTTACATAAAAATTGGTTTAAAAAAAAAAAAAAATTGTGTACACATAATTATATCATATGTAACATGTGAACTCGTCTTTCCAACGAATATATGTCAACATTTTATTCTTTCGTAATTGCTTTAAGACGTGGGAAAAAATAAATGACAAAATGTAATTTTATATTCTTTATCTTCTTCGGTAACTTAGGTACACATTAAAATAATGAGATATCTAAAAATAAATAAATAAATAAATAAATAAATATATATATATATATATATATATATATGTATTATGTATGTGCCATTTTTTTATAATAGGTTCATTATTTATTCATTCAAATGATAAATCTTTTTTTTTTTTCTTATTTTATTTTACCTTATTAAATATATTTAGGAATATTCTGGGTACCATGGGATGCGATAAATATTGTCTAATCATTTCTATTAAAATAAAAGAATAAAGCAATATAATTACACATATTATACACATTACACATATTATTATATATATATATATATATATATATATATGTTGTATATTTATATATTACCTCCATTTTTTGAATAACAAGCGTGGAAATAAGAATCAGAGGAAGCGTATCTAACAAAAAAAAAAAAAAAAAAAAAAAATTATAACTATACAAAAATACACATTTTTCCTTTCTTATTTTTGATCTGTTCATACTTCAATTTAAAGAAATGTGTATATATGATTAAATTTAATAAGCTAGCTCTTCTGAAAAATAAACATATGATAATAAAAAGTAAATTGTAAATTTCTATATTTGCTCTCATCATGTAAACATTTAATATCTGTAAAAAAAAGGAAATAAAATAATAATAAATATATATATATATATATATATATATGTATGCCTTTTAAAATAGTAAGAAGAAAAATAAAAAAGTGTACGTTAAATTGTTACCATTTTGTCCATGTAGGAAACTAATTTATTAATATAATAATTCCTAAAAAAAAAAAAAAATGTACATATATATATATATATATATATATATATATATATGTGTAATAATATTTTACACAGTTTTTCTTTTTTCTCTTTTAAAATGCTCACTTTTGGATAAATGGCACAAGACTAGATTTTAATTGTTTATAAATTAGATAAATATTAATCAAGAGTGTTAAAAATATAGGAAGGAATATCAGAACGGCATCTTTAATAAAAAATAGGATCATAGAATATGATAAATAATGACCTAAAAATTGGAAAAGAAAAATAAATTAAAACATGTAAAGTGAATTCTTTTTATATATATATGATATGCTTCATATACATGTTAGTAGAATAATCATATATTATATACAACAAATTTTTATGCACAATAAAAAAATAAATTCCACAATAGGTTATATATATATATATATATATGTATGTGTGTATATTATTTATTTCTTAATTTCCTGTTATGTATACCTTTTTCACATGAAAAAAAATTGACTAAGGAAAAGTTATTTTTCTGTGTTTTATAATCTAATAATAATAATCCCAAATAAGCAAACAAATAAGACAACGACATAAACGTTCCCAATTTCTACAAAATAAAAATAAATATATATATGTATATTATTATGAACAATTCAGGTTTTTTTTTTTTTTTTTTTTTTTTTTTTTTTTCCTCATTTTGGCTAGCTGTTCATATATTTAGCATACAATAAAATTGTAGCTATATAACATATACATATATATAAATATATATATATATATTTTTTTTTTTTTATTACTTTATATAAATTTATATTTAGTGATAATAATAGGAAATAGAATAAACTGGCACATAAAACAAATGTGGAATAGAAAAATATTATAACTGGTAACTTTCCTTTATAACTATAAATATTATTATTATATGAATAAAAGTTAGAGTTCGGAGATTCTTGTTTTTGATCTTTTACACTACTAAAGTTTGTATTTATATCAAGATCTTTATCGATATTTTTTTGGAAGTATTTCTTTTTATATTTCTCAATATTATTTATTGAAGGAGAAGGATACAAATTACTTAGGTACAATTTCCAGTTCTTGTCATTAACCCAATCATGTTCTAAAAGAAAAAAAAATCAAATAAATAAATAAATAAGTACATATGTATATATAAATATATATATATTATAAAATTACATATGTATTTCCAAAAAAATCTTTCATATATATATATTACTCAAAAACTTTTCTTCTGCTGCTGTTAAATTACTCATATTTCCCAATAAAAATAATATATAAATAAATAAAATAAAATTTAGAAATCAATAAAAATGGTATATTTATATTGGAACTAAAAATGTTGTGTAATTTAATACATATATATATATATATATATATATATATATAATAAGGGATAAAATCAAATATATTAAAGTATGAACGAATTTTAGTTATACATATTTCCTCTTTTAATCTTTACAAATAAATTCTGTATTATTCACATGTTTATTAAATTATGTATAAATTATAATACATATTATATTACTCTATCATATTATATATTGAAAATATTTTCTTCCTGTAATAATTTTTTTATTTTATAAATATTTATATTATATATTTCTATTTTATTTTAAAGTGTTTATTTATTTATTATTATTTTTTTTTTATTTATGGAAAATAGCTTAAAAAAAAAAAAATAATGAAGAATGAATAATTAGTGATCTATACATTAATAATAAAATAATATATAAAAAAATATACTATTATAATATATATATATATATATATATAGTAAATAATAGCCGTATGGTATCAATAAAAAACAGTACATATATAATATATTTATATATTATATATATATTTTTTATATATTTATTATAATAAATTCAGAATTTCTAAAATGACTACTCATTCATGACATATAAATATATATATATATATAATATATTTATACATAATATATTTATTTATTTATTTTGTTCTTAATTCTTACCAAATTAAAAAAAAAAAAATGTAATATTTTAAAAAATCGTAAACTTGGAATGTATATTACAAAATATATATATTTTTTTAATATTTTTATTATATATAGATATTTGTTCTATAATTGTTTTTGTAATTAATATAAAAGTATATATATATATATATATATAATTTTTTTTTTTTTTTTTTTTTTTTTTTTTTTTTTTTTTTTTTTTTTGTAAATTTTATATTTTTTTTTTTTAATTAAAATATTTTTGTTTAAATTATTTTTTTTGAAAAAATAAAAT